>NW_007579342.1:100497-119202 GCF_000690725.1 Stegastes partitus | reverse complement strand
GTTGTTATCTTGTTTGAACTAACGTAGCTGCTAACATCATCTTGTTTAGGCTAACAGCAACTAAAACTATTGTTGTTATCTTGTTAGAACTAACGTAGCTGCTAACATTATCTTATTTACTCTGATGTAGTGACTGACTTCTTATTTAGGCTGGAATAGCAACTAATAATGTCTTGTTATCAACGTTTTGGCTAATGTAACTTTATCTTTTTTCGGCTAATATAGCAACTAACATCACTCGATAATGCTAACGTAGCAATGACGTAACGTTTAAACGTACTGTCACTACCGTTCAGTCTGTAAACGTCAAAACGCTGCATCAGTTTTTTGGTTTTATGTAGAAAAACACTCATTTGCCTAATTTAGTATTTCTGGTATTACATTTGGTTTGTTGTATATAAACCTGTTATGGTAACAGAATAATTACCGTCTCACACTGGATTGTGTCAGAACCTGTTGAAGCTGCGGTTTGTTTCGTGCTTTTATTTTCTGCTGTTAAATAAACTGAATATCTGAGGACAAAATGGCTGCTGCTCGTCTCTGTATTAAAACAGGCTGAAGCTGCAGCTCGTGGCGTTTCCGACTTCTGCTGACGTTTCAGCTTCTTTCTCTGCAGGACAATAAAACCACTAAAATGTATAATTACGGCTGCAGAAGGAGACAAACCCAGAGTTCATGACTGCAAAGGACGACAACAGACGCACACATTTGTATTGTTTTGGATGAACCAGTGTTGGAATAATTCACTCTGAGGACTCTGACCTGAACCCTGAGGCCTCACAAACAGACAAACAGAACTGGGCGGCAGCAGAATGTTGTTTTAGCTCTCAGGTAAGTCAGCCTCACCTGTAGAGTCCCACCTGAACAGCTGCCTGCCTCAACACGCCTGTCACTCAGCGTGGCTGTTATGTAAGAGGCTTTGGCACGTTCGTTGCTCTTTTATGAAACTGTCAGGAAACTTATCGTCTTTCTGTTTTACCTGCCAGGCAGCTGTTTAAACACACTGGGAAAATATTATGGGGTGGGAGATGGATGTCGCCGTGGCAACCACTGGCTCCCGCCTTCTCGTAGCTTAATTTAACCCTCCTTCAAAATCACTTTATTCTACTTGTCTCAAGTGAAAATCTGCCTAAAATAAAGCGTCGACTCGAACCAGATGCTGCAAAAACATGAAAATTCGGAGGCAACCGTGAAGCTGTTACACTGAGACCAACAGTCACCCGACAAAAATTCAGAGTTTTTGGAGAAAGAGAGTAAATTAAAGCCCCCTGGATCAATAAATGAAATGCAGCGTGGCTCAAGAAAGGTTTACAGAGGAGCAAGTTGTTTAAGACACGTTCAGCATAGTGAAACATCTTTCTACAGCTGATGTGCAGAGCAGAGAGAAAAGGTCTGTGGAGGTGGAAATAGTTAAATATCTATCTTATGTGGCGACAACACAACACAATAGGACACAAAACAACCAGCGCAAAACAACTAAAAAGTGACACAAAATGACCGCAGAGGAAGAAAACTGTCAAAAGACACAATAAAGGACCAAAATTGGACGCTACAAGTCAAAAATAAAATGTCTCACAGCATTTGTAGAGCTAGTAAACATGTAAATAGTTAAATAGCAGAGGTGCAGGACTTTAGAAAGTCGAGCTTCCTGCTGCAGCTCAGTCTCACGTCTTCTCTGTATGTTTTTGTGTATTTCAGGTGAGTCTCACCTGCAGCAGGTGAGTCTGTTTTCAGTCAGTCGTGTTACGTAAGATAAAAGCGGCAGCAGCAGAAGGGCAGGCTGCAGCTCCAGGAGCCAATCACAGGAGGCGACATCATCAACGAAAGGCGGGAAAACACGCACATGTTCACACACGCTAATTATTTTCTAAATCCACAGTTCGACTGAACCCTGAACCCGGGATTATCCTGATTTGCTGCCTCAGTCTGCGTGAAACAACACAACACACAGCTTCTCATTCAAGAAACAAACTCTAAGCATCATGGGAAAAGTGCAGCGTTTTAATCCAGCAGCTCAGCAGGTCTAAGTTCACCATCGTCCTGTTTTTCATCTGATTTTATTCAGAGGAAAAGTTTCCAGCATCTCTTCAAACCAGACTGTGGTTTCATGAAGGTTTTACTTTCACTATTAAGAACAGTGGAGTCTGTCCAGACCTTCCATCATTTCATATGATTACACCTGCAGATTACGACCAGCCTTCATATCTGGGAAAAGAAAGATTTTATATTGTGAAACTGTTCTACTTTTACATAAATGTCATGGTGAAATGCTGGCCGATTGTCTGGAATCTGGAAATATCAGAACCTTGATGGTGAGACACTGGGAAAAGCAGGATTAACTGTCACTGGAGTGTTTAGTTCCTTTTTTTATAACACACACATCCAAACACAAGTAGATTTTCTCAGTATTGTCCTCTCTTTGTGGGCATTTTATGTTCGTTTTGTGGTCATTTTGTGTATTTGTGTTTGTTTTAAAGCACTTTTAGGTCTATTTTGTGTCGTTTTATGGTCATTTTGTGTGTTTTTGTGTTTGTTTTGTGCATCTTTTTGTTCATTTTGTGTCTTTCTGGTAGACAAAGCGAACTCATATTAATGTTTGTTGTTGTTTTTTTTTTACAAATCTCAAAGATCTGACAGTTGAACAGCTGGTATCACTGGAAAGGTCAAACTGTACATTTTAATTTGATTTGTGTAATAAAAAGCAGCTCAACCGAGAAGCAGGGATGAGAATTTGGACGTGAAGTGCAAACGTTGGACGCTGAGGGTTAAACTGATCCACTGACTCTTCGCGTTAGTCTCCCCGTCATTCAATTAAGTGATTAATTAACAAAAATAACCACCTGGGTCTGATGTTTCAGCCTGTTTCTGGGGGAGCAAATCGGCCGAGTGTCAAAATAAAGCAGACTTATTGAGATTAAGGCACTTTCTGAAGGGACCCTGGCCTCCGCAGTTTTCATCAAACATCACAGTCCTGCTCGGAGACCAAACTCCTTCAGATCTGAACTCACAGACATCAAACATATATTTTTAGATTCGGCGTGACTCACACTTCCTGTAGGTATCATTATCTCTGATGTCGATCTGAATAAAACTGCAGAAATCCACTTAAAAACCAGAGAAAAACAGCAATTCCTATGAGCGCAGAACCTGCCTGAAAATCTGTCTGCTTTTACGTTTCTTTCAGTGTTTCTGTAATCCGGTGACAGCTGTGTGTTCGTCTATGATACGCTACAGACACGAGCTGATAATAATTAATTTGGCTGTAAATTTGGTTAAATGTGAACAAATATAGGCTCAAAAACAGGGTTTAGATCCACTGACTGACTCCACGCAAGGTATTTACATGATTTTACCTGTAAAACTAATATTTTTGTTCCACGATTCACAGTTCAGTAAGATCCTTATTTATCATATATTAGGCTTTTGCTGAGTGAAACAAGCTCCTGGATCTTTAAAGCCCGCCTCCAAATAGCCCTCTTTCTCCTGATTGGACAGCTTCAGGAAGCCTGCAGCCAGAGCTTGTGAGCAGCGCTGTCAGAGCAGGTGGTCATACAAAGAAATATGAGTCAAAAGGACGTCTGCTCGGCGTCAAAATATTTAAAAAATATTCAAAAACGGAGCGTTTACAGGCGTGTAAAGCCTTTTACCTCATTATTCCAAACTTCGGGCCCGTTTAACACAAACACAAGGAATAAAGGAAAAACACAACAGGTCTCTGAAACAAAAATACGATCAAATTTTTTTAAACTTACGTTCAGCTTAAGGTTACAGGACTGTTTTACAAGTTCAACCAGAGTTTTCCGAGGCACACGCAAACTCATTTAGTTTTTTTCGTCACCAATATCTTCTTTTTATGGTCATTGTGTGTCTCTGCAATCATTTTGTGTGTCTTGGTGTTCATTTTGTGCACCTTTTTGGTTATTTTGTGCATCTTTGGGATCTTTTTTTGTCATTTTATGGTCAGTTTTTGTCTCAATTTGCCCGTCTTTGTAGTCATTCTGTGTCTTTTTTTGGCTGTTTTGTGCGTCTATCTGTTATTTTATTCATCTCTTTGTGGTTTTTTTGTGTCTCTTTACGGTCATCTTGCGAGTCTTTGCTGTCGTTTAGCGTCTCTGTGTTCATTTGTCACGGGCAAAACATATGACTCGCTGAACATCTGCTTATCAATAGGCGCTACAATTTACCGATGTCCCCTAAACGCCCCACATTGCCGGCTGTGGTGGATGCTGCTCGGTGGCTGTGGTGTCCTCAGACAGGTGTGCGACCAAAAAAGAGTAAACTAGGGCGTTCTAATGTCAGATTTGTCCAAAATGAAACCAACTGATTTTTTTTCTACTTTTCTATGAGCAGGAAAAAAACAGCGCTTTTCACAACATGACCACATTTTTAGGTGTAAACACCGCAGTACTTATAAAAGTCCTACTTTCCACCACTGTGGTTAACACAGCAGCTGCCTCTGTTAACGGTTACAGCGACACTAATGCAGCTCAATGATCATCATGCGCTCGCACAAATGCCGCCATTCTGATGGCAGTCTGGAGCCCTGCTTTGAGCATCTTTCTCATCATTATGTGCTTTTTATGATCTTTTTGTGTGTTTTTCTGGTTGTTTCGTGCCTCTTTGTGGTCATTTTGTGTCTCTTTGTGAGCTTTTTGTGCAATTGTACGGTCGTTTTGTGTCTCTTTCATGCCTTTGTGGTCGTTTTGTGCCTAATTGTCAACATTTAATAGCAGAAATGAAGGAAAAACACAACCGGAGTCCATTAAACAAATAGAAAATCAGTTGTTTAAACTTCACCGGGCTTCAGGTTAGACGATTGTTGTCTGCGGTGAAACCAACACATACGAACATGCTCCTACTTCCTGAACATGGAATCTCACGTCCCTGAAAACTGCTGCGGTTTCATCGTACTGTTGCTAAAAGGTCACAAGGTGTGTTGGTGACGCTGCAGCAGGTCGAACCAGACAGGTGAGAATCCTTCACTCTGGTTCTGATGTGACGCAGAGCAGAGAGAGGAGCTGGATGTGGGTCAGCAGACTCTGCAGTGATTAAATATGAAGCACTGAGATGTTCGGCTGCATCACAACAAACATCCTGCAGCAGATCCTCGTTTACTGCTGCTCATTATGTGATAATTAATTAATGAACGATGTCAGCAACAGGAATGCACATTTTAAATTAACCAATAATCGATCGACGGTTGAATTAGAGTCCATGTTTTTGCACTTTCTGATTTTTAATTCACGAGGCTGAATGTTCAAAAATCTGGAATTTAAGAGCAGATCAAGTCAAAAATTGCTGAAAAAGTTGGCAACGAGAGTCAGAAAAAATATGTTAAAAACTGTAAAATTAAAAAAAAATTAAATTCAAAAAATTCAAAAATTAAAATTAAATATCTTTATACTCGTCGCTGATTTTAATACAATTAAAACAATGTCATTTTACAGCCACACAAAAAGAACAAATTTGTATTTGTTAAAAAAAAGATTTTTGATGTAATTTTTTTTTTTTACAATCTATATTTAAATAAATATTTTTTCTCTGAATTTATTAAATATTATCTGTAATTTAAAATTGCAAAAATTGGTAAAATAAAAAAATTTGTGCATTATGTAAATTGTTTTAAAAAATTGTCGCCTTTTTGTAATATACATAATATTAATAATAATAAAAATAATATTTTTGGTGGTTTAAGAAAAATAAAAATCTGTGTATTTTTACAAACATAAAACAATTAGTTACAAAACAATTATTTGCGATTTTTAAATCTTTACATAATTCATAAATATGCTTAAAATAATGAATTTTTAGCTGATTTAAATACAGTTAAATAGTGTAACTTTACAGTCAAACTTTATTTAAAAAATTAATTATCATTCATAAAAATAATAATTTTAAAAATTGGATGTATATGTTATTTACAGTTTTGGTCCATTTTAATAGAATTAACATGTAAATTAATATTTATCTTTCCATGCTTTACTAGTTATTATCTGTAATTTAACAAAACAGCACAAATCTGTAAAGTAGGAAGCTGGATGTCACACATGATGTGTTTTTACATGTTCTTGTTTCGATAAATGGCGTCATTTGGTCATTTTTTTAAACCTGCCGGCAGGTTCAGAGGTTTAACACTTTGACCAGAATCGAGTATAAAAGGAGACGTGGCAGCGCTTTCTGTCTCTCTTCACTGTAAACATCAAACAACGGCTTAAAAGCCCAAAAATAAACCTAAAAAAAAAACAAAGAAACTCAGCTGGAACATCTATTATTAGTGGATTTGACAGTTTGTAGTCCGTAAATAGAAAACTTTCCATATTTGTAGTCCTTTAATGACAGAAGAAGGTCGAGCTCAGACTGAACACATCTGAGCTGTTATTTTTAATCCAACATGTAAAAAGCAGCGACAGCAGCTGTCGAGTCTTTTCTCTGAAATAAACTTTCCTCCTTAAAGCTCGTAAAGAAGCTCTTTAAAGGTCAGAGAATGCTCCTGAAAATACAAATCCACTGCTTTACTGGAGTTTCTTCTTGTTTTCGAGCCACAGATTCTCACTTTGCTTTGACTTTCTGACCCCTCCAGGCCTCCGTAGGACAGGTTGGCTTTAGACTAACAGTGAAAAACAGCCTGAAGCAGCAGAAAACCTGAAACTAAAGCAGCCATCAAGTCGATCAAGTTGAGCTGAAACCAGACGTTCTGGTGAATTTTCTCTTTTTGTCTGAAGCAGCAGAAACACGTTGAACTGATTCATGTCCTCAGAACCAAACCGAGTTTATCAGTTAATTCTTGATCAGCTGCTTTAGTCTGATTAATGTGACTCTGAGACGTTTCTGTGCTGCCAGTTTACTGATTGAATCGTTCACAACAAACTACAAACACATACATTAAACATATTTCTTATTATGATTTGTTATATCTGTAAATGTAAAAATATTTGAATAAAAATAATTTCAAAATACATGAATGTTTAAAATAATTTATTTTTTCATTTTACTTATTATTATTTTATTTGTAGATTTGAAAACAGATTTTCTTGTTTTGAAATGTTTAATATGATTTATTATTTCATTTTGTTAATTTTTTTATTGGTATTTTTTTTTCTGGTTTTGTACTTTGTAATGTTATATAATCAAATGTATTTTATCTGTAATATTTTAAATATTACAAAACTTTTTTTAATTGAAAAAAAAATCTAAACATTTAAGATGTTTAAAACTCTTGTTTGTAAAATTCTGAAATATAAAATAGATTCATGAAAATATTTTCTTGCTTTGGAATCTTTCAAATAATAAATAACGTAAAAATAACATAAATGGTGTTTTTTGGGGAAACATATTTTAAATTTACAAAATATTTTTCTGGAATTCCTAAAAAAAAAAATTCTAATGAAAACCTTTTTCCAATTTTTTATTATTTTGACATGTCTAAATAACAACAGATTTTCTTGCTTTATAATATTTGTACTTTTTTTTTAAGTTATGAATCTTCGTGATTTTTGTAAAAATATTGTAATTTTTAGACAATTTTTATGTGAGAATGTTTCTGTAAATATGCAAATTTTGTTTTTTGGTTGTTTTTTTTTTTTGCTTAGGGTGGAGCCTAACAGTAGTAAACATTATTAGTCTGTAAAAATTTTTATATGGTTAAATAAAGGTTAAATATATAAAATAAAAAATATTATGACCGGAGACTAACATTTACATGGATTGTTATTTTCAGATTATTATCTTGGTGCAGAGTTCAGATAAAAATCCTTCAAACGCTGAAACACGTGAATATGTTTTTATTTTGTAATTTGTGTTTCTAGAAAAATATGTGAAGCGCAAACACACAAACAGCCTGCAGCCTACGTGCACACACACACACACACACACACAAAGGCAGCAAACATTCCTGCAGCAGCACATGAACCTTCAGCTGTAATAAGCAGCAGATTCTAAAGAGGACGACAGCGATTATGTAACCGCTGGATACACAAACACACACACACAGACTCACACACACACACTCACACACACACACACACACACACACACACACACACTCACACACACACAGCTGAGGCTGCAGTCTGTGTGATATGAAGTGTAAAATGAAAATCCTGCTGCAGAAACAGACTCTGAAGGAAACGTTGATGTTCTGATCCGACATGAAGCCACTTGGTGTTTTGGCCACATTGACGTAAAGCAGCTGCGACTGTTTTTACTGAAATAACGAACAAGTATTAAATATTAAAACAAGAATCTGCCGTTTGTACGTTTATTCACACGTCGCTGCAGACTGAAGCTACCGTCACACCGTCCATCTACCAGCTTTGCTTTTTGCTTTTGTGTCTGTTTGCGTCGGTTTTGCATCCGTTTGTTCCTTTTTGAGTCCGTTTTCGTCTCTTTCTGGTCCTTTTGCGTTGTTTTTGTGTCTCTTTGCAGCCATTTTGCATGAAGTTGTCTGTTTGTGTGTCTATTTGCACCCGTTTGTGTTGATTTCTTTCTCTCTTGTCACCATTTTGTGTCCCTTGGTCTTGGTTTTGAGTCGTTTTTGTGTCTTTCAGGTACTCACGGGACCCCTTGCTGTTGTGTTGTGTGTCTGTTTGCGTCGGTTTTGTGTCTCTGAGTCAGTTTTAATCTCATTCTGTCCGTTTTGTGCGTCTTCATGTTGCGTCTCCTGGTGTTTTGTGTCTTTGTGCGTCTCTTTGCTGTTATTTCTGTCTCTCTGGATGTTTTTTGCGTCACGTTGTGTCTCTGTGAGTCCGTTTTAATCTCTTTCTGGTGATTTTGTGTGTTTTCTGCGCTGTTTTGTTGCCTATTTGCTATCGTTTGGCGTATTTTACGTCACTTTCTGGTCATTTTGCGTCATTTCTGTTTGTCTCTTTGCACCTTTTGTGTGTCTAATAGTTAATTTGATCTCTACTTGCACTGAGTCAGGATCTGTTTGTGTTCTTTTTAGTTACAGTACATCTGTCATTTCAGTTCTGGGCAGTAAAACTGGGTCTTCCTCAGGGTTCAGGATCATCAGGATCATCAGGACTGCACTCTAAGTGTGTGGTAAGTGGTGCCTGCAGGTGTTACTGTACTCGAGGTCCAAACCAGGTCTCACCTGTACAGTGTCCGAAGCGTTTTCCCGCCACGCTGTCCAGCACGGCGAGCGTCAGGTTGTCGGGGGTGTCGGGGTGCAGCGGCGTCCCTCCTCCGTCGGTGACCAGACTGGCCTCGGAGCTCTGCTCGTCGCTGGACAGGGACGGGCTGCGGACGTCTCCTCCTCCAGAACCGGAACCGGAGCTGTTGGCGCTGCCGGGCACCGAGACCGGGCCGGTTCCCGCCGCCGAGGGCCAGGAGGGCGGGTCCTCGCTGTCGGGGCTGCAGGGGTCAAAAGGGTCAAAGGGGTCAAAGGGGTGAACTACGTCTTTGTGGTTTCTCTGCTCGCTGCTGCAGCTCTTATTTTCTTATTTTTGGTCATTTTGTTTTTTCTGAGTAAGATAATTTCCATCAGGATGAAATACAGATTTGATCTTTTCCTCATTATTTAAGGTCCAGAGAAAAATACCAGAACACATGAATCAGACCGTCGCTGATCTCTGACACATCCAGACTGTGTCTAACAACATATCTGCACTTTTTTATTATTTTTTTTTTACAATTTTTTAATCTCTTTTTAAATTCAAAACTGTGTAATTTAAATTTCTATTTTAAAAAATACTAAATTAACACTTTCCCCTTGTAGCTAATTTATCAGATATTAAATGTAAATTAACAAAACAGGGAAATTCTGTCAAATAAAAGCACATTGAGCAAAAATATTTGCTGTTTCCTGTATACATATTATCTGTAAATAATTTTATTTATTTTAAATATTATGGTCAAATGTAATAAAAGATAAATTACTAAATTATTTGCCTTTTTCATATTTACATTTTCTAACAGCAAATATTTGTAAAATAATATTTTCTTCTGGTTTAAATGCAGTAAAGCTGTATTTAAACTGTGAAACTGTGTTGATGAAGCGTTTATGAAAATACTGATTTTATTTCCATTATTTACAGTTTTGGCTCCTTTTTAATGATTATTGTGTAAATTCATATTTTTGTATTTTCTGTCACTAAAGGAAAATCAGTCAAATAAGAGTAAAAGGGTTTTTAAAATCATTTTTAACATAGATGTGAAACAATATTCTGATGATTGAAGAAACTTTTACAGCCAAATGTAAAAGTCAAATCATTTTTCTTTTAACAGAAAATATCTGCAAAATAATATTTTCATATTATTTTAAATACAGTAAATACTGATGTGATGTTAGAGTCACTCTGATGGTTTTTATGTGTGACTGAACATTATTTAGACGTTTTGTATTGGTTTGTTTGTTAACGTGTTGATTCCAGCTGTTCCCTCCATCCCGCCGCTCACCTGAACACCTCCCGGGCCTGGCCGCTCTCCGGCGACGTCTCCCTGAAGAACGGAACCACCCGGGACAGGCTGGCCCTCCGGCGGGACGCCCCGGTGCCGCCGCTGGCCTTGTCCGCCACCCCGCCGACGAAGCCGCCCGCCCGGGTCAGCGCCGTGGTCTGCTTCTTCAGGAACTTCTCCAGCGGCTTCATCCCGGCCGGCATGGTGGGCCGCTGGGTGTGGAGGGCTCGGTGCTGGTCGGTGCTGTGGATGCGGAGGTCGAGCTGCTGGAGGCGGCGGGGCTCCTACATCATCCTCCGGCCGCTGCGGCTCGGCCCGGGCAGGTGTGCGCAGGTGTGAGCTCCGAGGCTCGGCGGGCTGCTCTGGGAGGACAGCCCGGCTCTAACCCATCGGAGGCGGCGGAGGTGGAGGTGGAGGGTCGGCGTGTCTCCTGGTTCTCCGCCTTTCTGGTCAAAAAAAAAAGAAAAAGAAAAAGAAAAATCTCCCAGAATCGAGCTCCGAAACACCGACGAACCGGAGCTGCTTCTCCCCGGAGCCTCCTCAGCAGCAGCGGCCAAAGCTCGACGCACCTGGCGGAGGAGAGCCGCCCCGGGCCGCTGTTCGGCTGCGGCGGCTTGTGCGGGTGAAGGTTCGGTGCTGGTTCGGTGTTTCCAGGTCGGTCCGGCTGCCTGTCGTTCCCCCGCGGCTCTCCGGTTCGCTCTCTCCGCCCCTCCGCATAAATTAACGGAGAAGCGACGGTTCCTCCCCCCTTCTGCTGCAGTTGCGCGCTCCCGACTACACGGACGGACGGGCGGGGGCGCGCAGGCACGTTCACGTGTCCAGCGGTGTAAAAATTGATGGAGATGAAAATATCCCTGACGACAGGAGGAAACACCGCGAGATTTCACCGAACACCACGGAACGGTGCTTGTGTTCAGATGTGCCGGTGAAGAGGAGCCTCCTGCACCAGCAGCTGATCACTATTGATCCCCAATGACCCCACCGGTAATCAATAGCGAGCAAAGAGGGATGCAAAACAACCACAGGCACAGAGAGACACAAAATTTGCAGAAATACAGGATAAAAAAGCAATAAAGGTGCAAAACAACCACAAAGACACAAAACTACAGACAGAAAATAACAACTAGAGACACAAAATTAGTAGAAATAGATGAAAAACAGTTTAAAGGAAAAAAAGAAAAGAAAACAACCACAGAAAGAAAATGACAACAAAAGACACAAAAGGAGCAAAAAAAGCAAAAAAAAAAACTTTCAAAAAACAACAAAAGAATCTCAAAGAGACAAAACGTCTACAAAAGACACTAAATCAGAACAAAAAGATGGAAAAAAAAGGACAAAAAACACAATAAAACTGCGACAAGAACCAAAAAGAGACACGAAATTTGTAGAAATTGATTTTTTAAAAAGTAAAAGAAATAAATAAAAGAAAAACGAGCACAGACAGGAAATGATAACAAGACACAAAATGAGCATAAAAAGAAAAAAGACATAAAACAACCACAAAGAGACAAAACGACACCAAATTAGTACAAAAAGACGAAAAAAAAAAGAGTCAAAAAACACTAAAGTTGCAAAACAACCAGAGCCGAAACTAAAATCAGCACAGAGACACAAAACAGTCACAAAAGATGGAAATCCATCACAAAGCGACTCAACAGCATCCTGTACTTACAGAGGACCAGATAAAACCTCGTGTCTGTTCAGAGCAGCTTCCTACTGGAGCCGGTATCGATCAGCGTGGTAACCTGATCAGGTAACACGACCCTCCTCCTCCTCGTCTTCATCACGGCTACAACATGTTCCTGTAAAACGACACCTTGGTGCTCACCTGGACGACACGACACACCGAGCACTCACCTGGATCGCCTCAATAAACGGCAGTGCTGGAGTTCAACAGGACACGAAAGACGACCACGAAGACACTGAATTACCACAAAGTGACACAAGATGACAACAAAACCCCTAAAAATGAACAAAGCAACTCAAAATGATAACAAAAAAACTCCAAAATTAACACAAAAGGACACAAAATCACAACAAAAACCCCCAAAAATGAACAAAGTGACAAAAAAAATGATGACAAAACTCCAAAAATGAACACGACAATAAAAAAAAGCCCAAAATGAACACAAAGGGACACAAAATGACAAAAAAGTTGAACACAAGGAGACGCAAAATTAACACAAAACGACACAAAACAACCGCAGGCACAAAAAAAACACCTAAATATGACCAAAAAGATGCAAAACCACGACACAATTGCACCAAATGGCCACAAAAAAGATGCAAAACAATCAAAATGACACAAATTCACCACAGAGAGACACGACACAATGACAGAAATACACAAAATGACCACAAAGAGATGCAAAACCGTTCCACTGAAAGCTTTTTGGCAACATTTGGAGGTTTTCACAAAATCTTAGCTTTTCTTTTTAAAGCTCAAACTAAGAACAGGTGCACGTAAACACACCTGACGCCCATATTTGGAAGAGCATCCGGGTTATTAGAGGTCATGACTCCCAACAACAAAACAACAGATTGTGTCTGTTGTGTCGCATCTGTTTACGTTCATGTTTCAGTGAACATGTGTGTAACACGCCTGTGACATCACTGAGCTCATGTCTGCACGCGCTCAGTAGCTCCGGTGACACACACACACACACACACACACACACACACACACACACACACACACACAGAGGGATGACTGAGGCGAAGAAACATGTGAGTGAAACACAACAAAGCAAAGACGTTTAAAAAAAAGGCGAGAAAAAGATGCAAAAAGAGACAAAATGACCTCAAAGTGATGCGAAAGACAAAAACAGAGAGAAAAAAAACAACCACAAAGAGACAGAAAGTGACAACAAAAATGTACAAAATGAACAAAGTGACAACAAAAAACCCCAACATGAACAAAAAAGGACACAAAATGACAACAAAAATGTACAAAATGAGCAAAGTGTCAAAAAAAAATGACAACAAAAACCCACAAAATAAAGTGACAACAAAAAACCCCACAAAATGACAACAAACCCCCCAAACAATGAACACAAAGTGACACAACGTGACAACAAAAACCCAGAACATGACAGCAAAAGACACAAAATGAGCACAAAATCACAGAAAGCTGCAAAATGATCAGAGGCTAAAAAAAAAACACACAAAAGACGCACGTTGTTCAGAAATCAGCATAAAAGCTGAAAAAAAGGTAAAAATCAAAATGAATTGTGATTTTAATTCACCTGAAGGAAGCAGAACAAAGACTGATGGTTCAGTTTTAGACAAATGAAGACAAACAGGTTTATTTTCATGTTTTTTATTGATCCTGTGACGACGACAGAAACATCTTCATCCTCAGCGTCGGCACGGTAACCTGGAGAGGAAGACTCAAACCTTCAGGGAACATTGGAGGAATGTTCAGGGCAGAAACTGGAGGTTCTGAAGAAAACTAAAAGCACGCTGACGTTTCTGCCACGAAGTCAGACAACCAAATATTACAACCAACGTTCACTGAAGCTGCTGAAATAACTTGTGGAGTGAAAACAAAGATCGTGTGTTTAGGACAAACTGACTTCATGTGAGGTTTGTTTAAACTAATCCGATATTTATTCACTTTAAAGTCATTTAGAGCTGCGACACTTGTTTTCTGGATGAATCAATCACATGTTTGGTCCCTAAAATTGTTCATTAAATTCATGCTGATTTTAAATTTCACCTGTTTGGCTCTAAATGAACCTGAAGTTTGATTGGATTGAAGTTCATTCTCCTGCTGCAACTAATGATCATGTTCACTTATCAGGTACTGAGTGCTTTAACAGTTTGGTCTCAAACATGTCAGAAAATGGTGAAAAATCCTGTTTTGTCCAAAGATGTTCAGTTTAGTGACACAGAGGAGGAAAAAAATCAGAAATATTCACATGGACGAAGCTGCAAACACAGAATTTACACGTTTTTTGTTAGAAAATGACTTCATCACTTCTGACTGACTAGTTGGGAGTTCCAGATACTTTTATCCTAAAGGATCCATTAACACCTGAGTTTTGGTTTCATTTGGGGTTTTGTTGCTCCTCCCCCTTGTTATGTGAGTTGTTAGTGCACCTCCTGCCACAACGGGGTTCGTTAGGGTCTTTTGTGGCTCTAGGTGTGGATGTGGTTTCATCTTCCCGGGGTGTTCATGACTCCTTTAGGATAAAAGTATCTGGAACGCCCAACTAGTCAGTCAGAACTGATGAAGCCTCTTGGATGAGACGTGGAACGTCTTCAAGGAACTCAAGCAAGTCCAGTTGTTACGATTAATCTACCAGAACAACCAGACAATAACGTAATCAGTTATTATGCTATTGGCCAAAAGATATGATGTTATCAGCCGTTATTGTAAAAGTTAATTGTTGCAGGTCTACTCTTGTGTTTTTCTGTTTAAACTTTGATGTTTTTGACACAGTCCTTAAAACGACAACGTTTCTCCTGCAGCCTGATGAGTTTTGAACTGCTTCTGTGCTTCAGCTTTTGCCTGCCATTGGTCACAAAAGCATAAATAAATAAATAAATAAATAAACAATTTTTAAATGAAGAAAAAAAACAAAATACATTTAAAAAATAATTTAAAAAAACATAAATTTTTAAAAAAGATTAAAAATCAAAATAAATAAACTTAAAACATAAAAATAAATACATTAATATATTTTATTTGTCTTTATATTTCTACTTTTATTAGCCTTTTCTTTTACGTATTACATTTTTAAATAATATTGCTTTAAGTTGCCACGTTATGTTTTTTTTTAATTTTATTTATTCTCCTTTTTATTTCCACTTTTATTTTATTATTCTTTCACTGATGTATTTTTGTAATTTGGCACTCCAACACAGAAACCACTCTTTGATGACAGAAAGACAAACTTTAATTTGACATCAAACTACGAGCTTCATTCTCAACAGAAAACAGAACATGAAGGAGGAGAAACAAACTTCTAACAAACATCTCTGGAAACCTTCAAACCAAAAAAACGAAACAAAAAAAACAGATTTTTTTTTTTCCGATTTCTGCAGAACAAACGATTAAGTTTCAGCTCCAACACAAACACACCGTCTGCTGCGTTTACTACCAATAATAATAATAATAACAATAATAATAATAACAATAAAAAAACAGTATTAAAATGGAACAAAAAGGGGAAATAGAAATGAAAGCTAAAGCCACACAGCTCCTTTGTCGTCGCTTCTCTAAATCATCTTGTTAACATTCGAGGTCCCTGCCGATGCTTTTTAACCAGAAGCTGCAGCGCTAGAAGTTTTATTAGAATATGTTTAACTGCTCTATTTTTATCTCTTCAAGCTTCTTCTATTTACACATTTAGATTCTATGTACAGCGACGTGAAGACAAACCAGCAGCTCCGACCGGCTTCTGTGCAACTTTACAAACTCCGACCGTCGGGAGGAAACGAACCCGACGGTCTGAGCGTCAAAGGAAATCAGGTTTTACTGTTAAACTCACCTTTTACACAAAGAACATGTCAGTAACGTGAAGTTCAGGGTGAATTCTCTACACGGCGAAACAGGACTGCAACGGTTTTAACCAGCTGTTGACTTCCTGGATTAGCGGTTTGGTCAAAAGATGGTGGAAGATGTTCAGTTTACTGTGGAAGAAGTCGGAAAGACTCGCACTGAAATCACAAACCGATCAATCGTTTATCAAAGCAGTTTGAGATTAATTTAACCGTTGATGAACCAAAAGGAGAAGCTGCTTAAAAACTGTCCTCAAAGCTGCATTTATTACGTGTTTGTAAGCTGACTAATAATAAAGAAATTGAGAGTTTTGTCAGAGAACTGTTTGTAATTTCTGACCTGCAGCCACATGATCGACCTAAATGTTAAACGGCTCGTCTGAGTTAATGCCGCTTGGTTTGCGGTGCAGAGAAAACGTTTTTATTCCTGCAGGAAGGTCGAAACAAGAAGATTTCCAGGCAAAGAAAAGCATCGAATTTGCAAATCGGAGCCACGAATTTGAACATTTTTGCTCAGAAAACCAGTTGATCGATCTTTAGCTCCATGATGATTCTTGAGCTCCTGTGAAACACTTCCTGTTCGACTTTAAAATGAATCTACAAACGTTTCCTTCCATGTGAGCACCGTCTGGTTTTTTTCCTCTATGACAGCAAACTGAACATCTTCAGACAAAACAAGACATTTGAAGAAACTCTGATTTACATTTTTAACCATTTCTGACATCACGGGAACCAACAGCATCCAGGAAATAACCAATAACGACAGTCGGTTGCAGCCTGAACACGGTGAGTGACTCTTTAATAAATGCTGTTAGAGGATTTACAAACAGAGAGTAAATGTAGTTTGAAGTCACTTCTCTTCTTGTTGCGGAGTTACAGCTGTTTATACAATAATAAGAACTTTCATCTATATTATAAATCATCTATGTTGTGTTTATATTCTGATCAGAGATAAAAGGCTGAAGGTGAGTCTGCAGCGGTGTCCATTTCCCCTTTAAAGAAAAGACATGACTGAAAAGTAGAAGAAGAAACAAAATAACATCCAAAACTAACCAACCTGCTGTGACGGAAACTCGTGGAAGCACCGGGTCGGATTCAAACATCCTCGAACTGCCCGTAAATTCAGTCTCTTAACAAACGCTTTGTGGCGAATACGATGAAAATGACACGTTAACCGTTAACGTAGCTGGAATCCAACAGAAAACGTCCCCGCGAGGAAAAACAAAAGGAAACAGAGAATACTTTGAACTGGACTTTGAACAGCACCGACGGCTCCGACTAAAGGGTTTGAACTCGACAGTCTGGTTCAAAGACACGTCGGCGGGATTCGAACCGGCGACAGTCCGACTGCTACAGGGTTGGAAACGAAAAGGGAACGAAATAAAAAATAAAGTCTTAATCCATCGGTGATGCTGTGGGCCACCTGCAGAGTCCGTCCACCTGTCCGTCCGTCCGTCAGTCCCGCCCTCCCTCGCCGGCGTTGGTTGCCGTTGGCGACTGCGACTCCTCACCGACCCTCCCACCCCACTCCTACAAACACAAGAAGGAAAGCATGCTTTTATTTTGAAGGTTACATTCAACTTGACTGCAGAAGCACAACATGAATCTACACGTTGTTACACCAGATCAGCAGAAGGAACAACGTGTTCAACTGCAAACCCTCAACCAGGAAGTGATTCAAGAATTTCCTGTTAAAGTTTCTTTTCTCTTACTTTCCAAAATAAACTCAATGAACAGAGCAGCATAAACACACTAAGTAAAGAAGTACAGTCGGGACTCGATAATCCGACACTAAACATAAAACCTTTCATGTCGGATAGCAAGGAGGTCGGATTGTCAAGACGGAGGTCGAGATACAAGGAGGGCTTGATGCTGGAAGGTTCATTTGTTGTTAATATTCATTGTTCATAGTTGTTATAATAACTAGCAGGGATGGTCCAGTAGCACTTTCTGGTCTCTGGATATTCAGGCCCAATAAATGATGAACATCAGAATATTCTGTGCGGTCAGGGGACACTTCCACCCCGGGGGAGCGCTCCGACGGGGTGGAAGTGGCCGGAACGCACAGGCACTCGTTAGCTGCTGATGCTAGTTTAGTTAGCGGTCACAGTTCTGTTTCCACCATCGGCAGCGGCGACGGGGGTGTGGCACTGCCGCCATCCATGTTTACTTCCATAAACACTGAGCACGCTCACTGCGTGTGACGTCATCGTGTCCTCTTCTGCACATGCGTGACACTTTTGGGTCGTATGATGTTCACACAGCAGATCACATACAAGTCGTATTTAACTAGAAACGTGAACGAACTCACAAGAAAATTGGATTTCACAAAAAAATCCGATTTGACCATTAAGTCCTGCAGTCTGAACGTAGCCAATCTGTCGGATTGTTCAGTCAGATAATACGCCGTTATCCTGATTTGGGAGCAGATCTTAATTCTCTAAATTGACTCTAAGGCATCAGAATCAGGATTTTGAAGCTACTCCCGGTCAACACGTCGTCTGAACGAGTCTCCGTCAGGTTCATGTGAGCGGGAGAGAAGCCGACAGACGTCTCACCTGTAGCTCCTGGATCAGAGTGAGGCTGAGACAGGTGAGGGAGGGCTGAGGGGTGGAGTCACTCTGAGGCGAAGGGCACTTCAGGAGGGGGGGGCTTCACGGTGACGGGCTGAGACGTTCGGCGAGGCGGCGAAGGTTTGGGCTGAGCCTGCTGCTGCACCGTGTCGTAGTACGTGACGCCTCCGTAGGTCACCTGGGACTGACCCTGCAACATGGAGAGAGTCAAGTACAGAGCAGAGGACACCTG
>NW_007579342.1:90847-98017 GCF_000690725.1 Stegastes partitus | reverse complement strand
ACACAAAATGACCACAAAGAGATGCAAAACCGTTCCACTGAAAGCTTTTTGGCAACATTTGGAGGTTTTCACAAAATCTTAGCTTTTCTTTTTAAAGCTCAAACTAAGAACAGGTGCACGTAAACACACCTGACGCCCATATTTGGAAGAGCATCCGGGTTATTAGAGGTCATGACTCCCAACAACAAAACAACAGATTGTGTCTGTTGTGTCGCATCTGTTTACGTTCATGTTTCAGTGAACATGTGTGTAACACGCCTGTGACATCACTGAGCTCATGTCTGCACGCGCTCAGTAGCTCCGGTGACACACACACACACACACACACACACACACACACACACACACACACACACAGAGGGATGACTGAGGCGAAGAAACATGTGAGTGAAACACAACAAAGCAAAGACGTTTAAAAAAAAGGCGAGAAAAAGATGCAAAAAGAGACAAAATGACCTCAAAGTGATGCGAAAGACAAAAACAGAGAGAAAAAAAACAACCACAAAGAGACAGAAAGTGACAACAAAAATGTACAAAATGAACAAAGTGACAACAAAAAACCCCAACATGAACAAAAAAGGACACAAAATGACAACAAAAATGTACAAAATGAGCAAAGTGTCAAAAAAAAATGACAACAAAAACCCACAAAATAAAGTGACAACAAAAAACCCCACAAAATGACAACAAACCCCCCAAACAATGAACACAAAGTGACACAACGTGACAACAAAAACCCAGAACATGACAGCAAAAGACACAAAATGAGCACAAAATCACAGAAAGCTGCAAAATGATCAGAGGCTAAAAAAAAAACACACAAAAGACGCACGTTGTTCAGAAATCAGCATAAAAGCTGAAAAAAAGGTAAAAATCAAAATGAATTGTGATTTTAATTCACCTGAAGGAAGCAGAACAAAGACTGATGGTTCAGTTTTAGACAAATGAAGACAAACAGGTTTATTTTCATGTTTTTTATTGATCCTGTGACGACGACAGAAACATCTTCATCCTCAGCGTCGGCACGGCAACCTGGAGAGGAAGACTCAAACCTTCAGGGAACATTGGAGGAATGTTCAGGGCAGAAACTGGAGGTTCTGAAGAAAACTAAAAGTACGCTGACGTTTCTGCCACAAAGCCAGAAAACCAAATATTACAACCAACGTTCACTGAAGCTGCTGAAATAACTTGTGGAGTGAAAACAAAGATCGTGTGTTTAGGACAAACTGACTTCATGTGAGGTTTGTTTAAACTAATCCGACATTTATTCACTTTAAAGTCATTTAGAGCTGCGACACTTGTTTTCTGGACGAATCAATCACATGTTTGGTCCCTAAAATTGTTCATTAAATTCATGCTGATTTTAAATTTCACCTGTTTGGCTCTAAATGAACCTGAAGTTTGATTGGATTGAAGTTCATTCTCCTGCTGCAACTAATGATCATGTTCACTTATCAGGTACTGAGTGCTTTAACAGTTTGGTCTCAAACATGTCAGAAAATGGTGAAAAATCCTGTTTTGTCCAAAGATGTTCAGTTTAGTGACACAGAGGAGGAAAGAAATCAGAAATATTCACATGGACGAAGCTGCAAACACAGAATTTACACGTTTTTTGTTAGAAAATGACTTCATCACTTCTGACTGACTAGTTGGGAGTTCCAGATACTTTTATCCTAAAGGATCCATTAACACCTGAGTTTTGGTTTCATTTGGGGTTTTGTTGCTCCTCCCCCTTGTTATGTGAGTTGTTAGTGCACCTCCTGCCACAACGGGGTTCGTTAGGGTCTTTTGTGGC
Organism: Stegastes partitus; assembly: GCF_000690725.1. Taxonomy (NCBI): domain Eukaryota; kingdom Metazoa; phylum Chordata; class Actinopteri; family Pomacentridae; genus Stegastes; species Stegastes partitus. The sequence goes on along the minus strand of NW_007579342.1, from coordinate 96,222 downwards.
TCTAGGTGTGGATGTGGTTTCATCTTCCCGGGGTGTTCATGACTCCTTTAGGATAAAAGTATCTGGAACTCCCAACTAGTCAGTCAGAACTGATGAAGCCTCTTGGATGAGACGTGGAACGTCTTCAAGGAACTCAAGCAAGTCCAGTTGTTACGATTAATCTACCAGAACAACCAGACAATAACGTAATCAGTTATTATGCTATTGGCCAAAAGATATGATGTTATCAGCCGTTATTGTAAAAGTTAATTGTTGCAGGTCTACTCTTGTGTTTTTCTGTTTAAACTTTGATGTTTTTGACACAGTCCTTAAAACGACAACGTTTCTCCTGCAGCCTGATGAGTTTTGAACTGCTTCTGTGCTTCAGCTTTTGCCTGCCATTGGTCACAAAAGCATAAATAAATAAATAAATAAATAAACAATTTTTAAATGAAGAAAAAAAACAAAATACATTTAAAAAATAATTTAAAAAAACATAAATTTTTAAAAAAGATTAAAAATCAAAATAAATAAACTTAAAACATAAAAATAAATACATTAATATATTTTATTTGTCTTTATATTTCTACTTTTATTAGCCTTTTCTTTTACGTATTACATTTTTAAATAATATTGCTTTAAGTTGCCACGTTATGTTTTTTTTTAATTTTATTTATTCTCCTTTTTATTTCCACTTTTATTTTATTATTCTTTCACTGATGTATTTTTGTAATTTGGCACTCCAACACAGAAACCACTCTTTGATGACAGAAAGACAAACTTTAATTTGACATCAAACTACGAGCTTCATTCTCAACAGAAAACAGAACATGAAGGAGGAGAAACAAACTTCTAACAAACATCTCTGGAAACCTTCAAACCAAAAAAACGAAACAAAAAAAACAGATTTTTTTTTTTCCGATTTCTGCAGAACAAACGATTAAGTTTCAGCTCCAACACAAACACACCGTCTGCTGCGTTTACTACCAATAATAATAATAATAACAATAATAATAATAACAATAAAAAAACAGTATTAAAATGGAACAAAAAGGGGAAATAGAAATGAAAGCTAAAGCCACACAGCTCCTTTGTCGTCGCTTCTCTAAATCATCTTGTTAACATTCGAGGTCCCTGCCGATGCTTTTTAACCAGAAGCTGCAGCGCTAGAAGTTTTATTAGAATATGTTTAACTGCTCTATTTTTATCTCTTCAAGCTTCTTCTATTTACACATTTAGATTCTATGTACAGCGACGTGAAGACAAACCAGCAGCTCCGACCGGCTTCTGTGCAACTTTACAAACTCCGACCGTCGGGAGGAAACGAACCCGACGGTCTGAGCGTCAAAGGAAATCAGGTTTTACTGTTAAACTCACCTTTTACACAAAGAACATGTCAGTAACGTGAAGTTCAGGGTGAATTCTCTACACGGCGAAACAGGACTGCAACGGTTTTAACCAGCTGTTGACTTCCTGGATTAGCGGTTTGGTCAAAAGATGGTGGAAGATGTTCAGTTTACTGTGGAAGAAGTCGGAAAGACTCGCACTGAAATCACAAACCGATCAATCGTTTATCAAAGCAGTTTGAGATTAATTTAACCGTTGATGAACCAAAAGGAGAAGCTGCTTAAAAACTGTCCTCAAAGCTGCATTTATTACGTGTTTGTAAGCTGACTAATAATAAAGAAATTGAGAGTTTTGTCAGAGAACTGTTTGTAATTTCTGACCTGCAGCCACATGATCGACCTAAATGTTAAACGGCTCGTCTGAGTTAATGCCGCTTGGTTTGCGGTGCAGAGAAAACGTTTTTATTCCTGCAGGAAGGTCGAAACAAGAAGATTTCCAGGCAAAGAAAAGCATCGAATTTGCAAATCGGAGCCACGAATTTGAACATTTTTGCTCAGAAAACCAGTTGATCGATCTTTAGCTCCATGATGATTCTTGAGCTCCTGTGAAACACTTCCTGTTCGACTTTAAAATGAATCTACAAACGTTTCCTTCCATGTGAGCACCGTCTGGTTTTTTTCCTCTATGACAGCAAACTGAACATCTTCAGACAAAACAAGACATTTGAAGAAACTCTGATTTACATTTTTAACCATTTCTGACATCACGGGAACCAACAGCATCCAGGAAATAACCAATAACGACAGTCGGTTGCAGCCTGAACACGGTGAGTGACTCTTTAATAAATGCTGTTAGAGGATTTACAAACAGAGAGTAAATGTAGTTTGAAGTCACTTCTCTTCTTGTTGCGGAGTTACAGCTGTTTATACAATAATAAGAACTTTCATCTATATTATAAATCATCTATGTTGTGTTTATATTCTGATCAGAGATAAAAGGCTGAAGGTGAGTCTGCAGCGGTGTCCATTTCCCCTTTAAAGAAAAGACATGACTGAAAAGTAGAAGAAGAAACAAAATAACATCCAAAACTAACCAACCTGCTGTGACGGAAACTCGTGGAAGCACCGGGTCGGATTCAAACATCCTCGAACTGCCCGTAAATTCAGTCTCTTAACAAACGCTTTGTGGCGAATACGATGAAAATGACACGTTAACCGTTAACGTAGCTGGAATCCAACAGAAAACGTCCCCGCGAGGAAAAACAAAAGGAAACAGAGAATACTTTGAACTGGACTTTGAACAGCACCGACGGCTCCGACTAAAGGGTTTGAACTCGACAGTCTGGTTCAAAGACACGTCGGCGGGATTCGAACCGGCGACAGTCCGACTGCTACAGGGTTGGAAACGAAAAGGGAACGAAATAAAAAATAAAGTCTTAATCCATCGGTGATGCTGTGGGCCACCTGCAGAGTCCGTCCACCTGTCCGTCCGTCCGTCAGTCCCGCCCTCCCTCGCCGGCGTTGGTTGCCGTTGGCGACTGCGACTCCTCACCGACCCTCCCACCCCACTCCTACAAACACAAGAAGGAAAGCATGCTTTTATTTTGAAGGTTACATTCAACTTGACTGCAGAAGCACAACATGAATCTACACGTTGTTACACCAGATCAGCAGAAGGAACAACGTGTTCAACTGCAAACCCTCAACCAGGAAGTGATTCAAGAATTTCCTGTTAAAGTTTCTGTTCTCTTACTTTCCAAAATAAACTCAATGAACAGAGCAGCATAAACACACTAAGTAAAGAAGTACAGTCGGGACTCGATAATCCGACACTAAACATAAAACCTTTCATGTCGGATAGCAAGGAGGTCGGATTGTCAAGACGGAGGTCGAGATACAAGGAGGGCTTGATGCTGGAAGGTTCATTTGTTGTTAATATTCATTGTTCATAGTTGTTATAATAACTAGTAGGGCTGGTCCAGTAGTACTTTCGGGTCCCTGGATATTCAGGCCCAATTAATGATGAACATCAGAATATTCTGTGCGGTCAGGGGACACTTCCACCCCGGGGGAGCGCTCCGACGGGGTGGAAGTGGCCGGAACGCACAGGCACTCGTTAGCTGCTGATGCTAGTTTAGTTAGCGGTCACAGTTCTGTTTCCACCATCGGCAGCGGCGACGGGGGTGTGGCACTGCCGCCATCCATGTTTACTTCCATAAACACTGAGCACGCTCACTGCGTGTGACGTCATCGTGTCCTCTTCTGCACATGCGTGACACTTTTGGGTCGTATGATGTTCACACAGCAGATCACATACAAGTCGTATTTAACTAGAAACGTGAACGAACTCACAAGAAAATTGGATTTCACAAAAAAATCCGATTTGACCATTAAGTCCTGCAGTCTGAACGTAGCCAATCTGTCGGATTGTTCAGTCAGATAATACGCCGTTATCCTGATTTGGGAGCAGATCTTAATTCTCTAAATTGACTCTAAGGCATCAGAATCAGGATTTTGAAGCTACTCCCGGTCAACACGTCGTCTGAACGAGTCTCCGTCAGGTTCATGTGAGCGGGAGAGAAGCCGACAGACGTCTCACCTGTAGCTCCTGGATCAGAGTGAGGCTGAGACAGGTGAGGGAGGGCTGAGGGGTGGAGTCACTCTGAGGCGAAGGGCACTTCAGGAGGGGGGGGCTTCACGGTGACGGGCTGAGACGTTCGGCGAGGCGGCGAAGGTTTGGGCTGAGCCTGCTGCTGCACCGTGTCGTAGTACGTGACGCCTCCGTAGGTCACCTGGGACTGACCCTGCAACATGGAGAGAGTCAAGTACAGAGCAGAGGACACCTGTGGACACCTGAGGACACTTGAGCTAAAAACATCTAGGAAACATCCGGAACCAACTGGAAATATCTGAGAACAACTGAGAACAAGCTGGAAAACCTCTGAACTCTGTGACGACACAACAGATGGACTCTCCTCAGTAAATCCAGTTGAAGTTATAATTTCCAAACTCTGAGCTGCTCTTTTCGCCTGAATGCTCTCGTAGCATTAGCATTAACATTAGCAGCTCACTCAGAAGACGACTCTCTCACTTCTTCACTTCACTTCTTCTTTACTTTTTGGATTCAGTTTGTTCTGACAGCAGCTCAACAATATGACCCTCAGAGTTACATCCACAAACCTGTTCACCTGAAGTTAGATTAACGTTAGCTTAGCTTTCTATAAATGTTAGCGGCTGCCTGCATGTTTGTTGTGGCTGTTTTAGTTTAGTTCATAAATTGTTTACTTCCTGTTTACTGCATTTATTTGTCGGTACAACAGGTTTGGTTGATGAAACCAGTAAAACGTTTCATCAAAGGTCTTCTCCTGTGATGTTACTTTTTGTTTAGTTGCAGCTTTATAAAAATACATCTTCAACCAATCTTCTTCTTCAGTGTTGTTGAAGTTGTACCTGTGGGCTTGGGTACATGGCGGGGTAGGGGAAGGTCATGACGCCCGGCGGAGGGTAGAAAGGCGGCGGCAGCAGCTGCTGTGGTTGTCCCGGTGACAGGGATACAGGCGGGCCTCCGTAGAGGGCGGGGTTAGCGATGGGGCCGCCTGATTGGTGGGGATGAAGACCTGGACAGAGGCAGGAAAAATGAGTCCAGAAACATCTAGAAATAAAAACGAAAACCAGAAGGAGGATCCTAAAGTGCACTGACCGGGGTGGGGGATGTGCATCTCCGGCTGGACCAGCATGCCTTGCGGCGGGATGGGGGCGGGGCCTTCACCGTGAGTGTAGATTGGTCCCTGGTACGACACTGAGAGACACGAAGAGACAGAGAGGTCAGCTTAAGAATGAATATCTGTACTTCAATACTTATAGATTTAAAGGTTTATTTCACTTTTTGTCCGGCAGGCACTTATAGTTTTGAAGGTTTATTACATCAAAATAATACTTTCTGTCACAGTCTTTCTAGTGTTAAAGGTTTATCCACCAAACACTTCTATCTGTTCAAATACTTGAAGCTTTAATAGTTTCATCCATCCATCATCTATACACCTTAATCCT
>NW_007579342.1:85500-90677 GCF_000690725.1 Stegastes partitus | reverse complement strand
CATGTTTTTGGACTGTGTGAGAGGAAGCTGGAGAACCCGGAGAGAACCCACGCTGCACGGGGAGAACATGTAAACTCCACGCAAAAAGATCTCGGGTGTCCTCACCAGGATGCGAGCCGGTGACTTTCTTGCTGCGAGGCAACGATGCTAACCACTGAGCCACCATGCAGCCCGCTTTAATAGTTTATTTCTGTAAAATCCTACTTTCTGTCCAAGTATTTGTAGTTTAGTTTATTCCACCAAAATCTTACTCGCTGTCAATGTCCTTCTAGCTTTAAAGGTTTATTCCACCCAAACAGTATTTCCTAATGAATGAGCTGTGGTTCTAAAACTGCATACAGCTCATAACATAGCAGGACTTTTGTCAAAGTAAGTGCAAAGTAAGTGAATGGAAGAATAAACCAACACTTTTGCATGAACTTTGCATCATTACCGTGACCTTACGCTGAGCGTGTGAGTGTGAGCATCATGTCAGGAGCTGAATCAGGAGCTACACTTTGATTTATTCCTGTAAAAACCATTGGCAGCATTGTCCTCTTGGTATCTCTACCAGTTATAAAATCATTTGTCTCTGATCATCATCTGCTGCAGAATGAAACATGTTTGGACTCTTCTGAGCTTCAGCACAGACAGGAGTCACTTAATTACTTCATTTTGTTAATGAAATGGCTTCACGTCGAGGCCAACACATATTTTCTGCCTCCGTCAGAGAAGGATCCAGCAGAAGAAAGTCAAAAACGTAAAACCAAAGACGTTTATGTAACACAGCCGTAGCTAGTTTCTGCTGCCCTCTGCTGGTCAACTGGAGGAAACGACACTGAAAGAGTCCCAAACGTGTTTCTTCATCTTTATTCCACTAAAACAGAACTTTCTGTCAACGTCCTCCTAGTTTGAAAGGATTCTGGTTCCTGTGTGTGTTTAACCGACGTCAGCCTTCCCCATGTTTTGCTCTTACTGGGCTCGTAGTAGTGTCCCTCCATCACTCCCAGGTGCATGGGCGGCGCCGGCTCTGGAACGGCTCTCTGGCGCTGGGACGAGTAACGTTTGGCCCGGTTGGATCCGACGCCCATCTCGTCCATGCTGGAGAACTGAGGCGGGCCGCCGGGGAGGTGCAGGGGGTTGGGAATGCCTGGACACAAAGTGGAGACGTTAGTTCATCTGCAGACGTGTTTCTCTGAGTTTTATTTCAGTCCGTTTGCTCAAACTGCAGCAGTTCTGGATTCAGAGTCGGTGTTTCAGCGGTTTGTCATCGACGTTTCCTCAAAGACACTTGCACACTTTTACTCATCGTGAATTAAATTCAGCAGAAAGAAAAACGTGAACCTCAGAAAGTCCTGCAGCTCGTTTCTATGGAGCCGTTTTAAGGCTCATCTCTGCACTCTGTAAATACAACATTTACACATTTTTACACGATATGTTTTTTTTTGTATTTGTACACACTGCAAATTTGTACATTTTAAAAAAACATTGTTGCACACCAGATTGTTGTGCTGTTTGACGTGTGTGAAAAAGGTCGTTTTGTTCTCGTGAGATGACGTTAATAGTTAAAAAATAAACAGCGAGTCATTTTTTAAATCCCGTTACAAAAAGAGGCGTAAATGCGGCAGCAAGCATGCGTTAAAAGAAAACGGTATGAAACTAATGAAGGCAATAAAAAATAACAGAAAATGTCTGTAAAATAATTAAATACAGAAACAGTATATTTTCCCATCACGTTGCAAAATAAAATTATTATTAGGACATGAAAATACAGATTGTTGATGTAAACATTATTTGGTTTTTTCATTAAATATATTTTCTTTTTTTTTCTGTGATTTCACTTCATATCATCTGTAATTTAAAACAGTAAAAAGTAAAAAAGATAAAAACAACACAGAGACCGTTTCAGGTGTCTGTTGTCTTTTGTCCAACAGCCGATAACTGATTAATAACTGATCTATTGATTAATAACTGATCCACTGATTGATATCTGATCAGTGAAGCGGCAGCAGAGACTCACCTCTCATCTCGGAGCGGATGTAGGATGTCGGGCTCTGACTCCAGGTCTGTCGGGTCAGACTGAGCCGGGTCAGGTCTTGGTCCAGCTCCGTCAGTCCGGTCTGGCCTGGCCCCTCCCCTCCTGCCCAGCTCTTCCCCCCCACGCTGCCGGGGGACGAGGCGCCACCTCCGGCTCCCGACTCCTCCATGGATGCCTGTTTGCTGCCCAGGTCCGCGGGCCGGGACCGAGTCCTGCGGGCCAGCGAGTACGATTTACGCTCCACTGGCCGCTCGGTGGGAGGAGAAGCCTCCCGATTGGTCGCCGTGGCGGCCGATGACTGGGGGGAGGGGTCGGAGGTGGAGGCCGCTGAGCCGGACCTGTCGGCGCCGCCTCGCTGGTCCTGCTGCTGGCGTCTTGGTGAAGCCGCCTGGTATCCAGGCTGAGGCGATGCCGCCGTTGTCACGGCCACCGGATTGAGGTCCGGTTCTGCAGCGCCGCTGACTGCAATGTCCTCGATGACCACAGACGGACCGCCTCGCGACCCGCCTCCTCGCCCTCCCCGGCTGACCCGCTCCCCTGCTGCCTCTGACTGGGCTTTGGGTCGGTCTCGGTGCATCTGGGGCGGCTCGGCGCTCCGGTACTGGGCCTGAGGCGGGAGGTGCAGCTGGTTCTGGTGCTGGTTCTGGTGGGTCGGCCTGCTGCGGGAGGGCGGCGGCCTGGAGGGGTTGGAGCCGCGCTGAGCAGACAGCAGGGAGGACGGGGAGGAAGACGAGGGGTGGATGGACGAAGGCGGAGCAGCTCCTCCCCGGGTCGGTCCTCCTCCTCCTGGTCCGCTGTGCCAGGACCGGACCGGTCGGTCTCCGTCCCTCCACCGCTTGTCTCTGCCGGGAGACGAACTCTGTCTGCAGGAGACAGGACAGAAAGTTAAAGTCCTGCAGGTCCACAGAGGTCCAAGCAGGTAAAGACAACTCAGGCTGGTGACTGACTCCAGGATCTGTTTTATTTCAGATTCTTCTTGGAGCTGATTTTATTTTTTGATTTCTCTATTTATTCATTTATTCTATGTAGAGTTTATTACATCACTGGAATGGTTTTCTTTTTCTGTTTTTATGATTTCTGACTCTTCACTCATCTGTCCATATTACAGTAACAGATCTTTTACTGTATTTGTTTATTGATCTTAGTTTATTTCATTTTTATCTCATCTGGTGAAAGATGATGATTATTATTGTTGTCATGAGGAGTTAAACTAATTAACAACTGTTTGAGTGAGCAGTGTTGGTTTTCATTACTAAGACATTCTGTAGAAAAATGTTCAGTGTACAGATGATGTGACACCAGTAATCAATCAATCAATTAATTAATGAATTAATCAATTAATTAATCAATTAATCAATCAGACCTGGGTCGGCGCTGCCTGAACGTTCGCTCTCCTGAACTGCCGCCGCCGTTCCTGATGTCGTATCCGTAGATGGCGATGAGCTCCTCGCGGCTCTTGGGCGCCTGCTCCTCCTCCCTGAACTTGTCGTGCTCCCAGCGGCCTTCGTCCTTCCACAACTTCCTGTTTCTGCCTTTGGGTCTGAGAGACGCAGGTAAAGACACGTTCATCTGAAAACCTCCGACTTCCAGTCAGTTTTAAAACCGTGAACAGGCAACAAAGTCACAGGAAACACTGAACACTAAAGAGACACGAAACAACAAAAATGCGACACAATATGATCACAGAGAGAGGAAACTGTCCCAGAAATAAAAAATCTGTCGTATGTGGGGACACAAAAACCGCAGAGAGACAGGAAACAACAAAAAGAAGACACCACACAACACGAATGAGACCAAAAACAAACAAAACACGGCACAAAATGAGGAAAAAAAGACAAAACAAAGACACAAAACCTCACAAAAAGACACGTAACAAAAATAAGACCTGAAACAACCCAAATCATAATAAACACATTTAAATCAAATGAGCACAAAGAGAGAAAGACAAAAGAGCCAAAGACACAAGAAATGACCAAAACAGGACAAAGCCAGAACTGATCTAGATCATCCGACAGAAGCTGATTTCGATCCGTTTGTTAACTTATCTTTATAGACTCTTCAGGCTGATGTTCAGAGATTCAAACAGACAGAAATCTTGCTGTTAACTATTAAAATGTTAACTCGGTACCTCTCCTCCTCCTGAGTGTGGCCTCGGACGTCGTGCTCAAAGAACAGGCCTTTCCTCGGGATGTAAGCCGGGTTCTTCCGGTCCTCGTCGTCGTCCAGCTGCTGACCCGGTTTCCCTCCGGCTTTCGTCTCCGGATCGTCCGTGGACTCCTGATCGGTTACGAGAACAAAAAAAAAAAAGCAACGATCAACTCTCTGGAGATACATGGAACACTTTAAGCAGCCAAAAACGACGACGGGCTCACATGTCAGCCGTAGATAATAACAGTTCAGTCTCTGGGCTCACCAGCAGAAAACCGATTAAATCATCATTTGGTGGAGGTTCAGAACAGGAATCCAGAAAAAAATCAGCGGTTATTGAGGCTCAGCAAACAAACATGACTAAAGTTGTCTTTGGGGGTCAAACTTCAAAAAATCATAACTTAAAGGAAGAGGGAAGAAATATTTACAGAAATAAATACAGTTTATAATCGTGTATTTATGTTTTCATGTTATTTATTTCAGTTATTTTGGTGAGCTTTGAGAACTGACTGAGCAGGTTTGACAAGTTGTACCACAAAAACTAAACTACTCAGGCACATGGTGTCGTTTTCACACATTCAGCTCATCGCTGTTCATCTGGACCGACGTCACGATGAGACACACGAGTGAAAAGTTCAGGTTTTTATCTTCAACAGTTGCTGAGATATCGTTGTTAAAACAGCCTCAAATTTCAAGGTGTGATAAAACCTCACTCTCCACTGTCCTCTCTCTCTCCCCCTTTCATTCTCTAGCTGTGCTCGCTCGCCCTCGATGAAATAATGTCTCTCAGATGTTGGTCTGTCTGTCTTTGTGGGGACTCACACCAACACTGCAGGGCGGTACAAGAGGTCTTTGCAAGTCTGTTCCAAAGTGAGGACCAGGCTACAGGTCCTCAAAGACACAGAGATGATAACAATGCACATCCACATGCTCTCATTTAAGTGTTGGTTTGTCTGTCAGAGACTGTATAAAAGATGGACGTAGCAACCGGCCCTGAAAAATGAAGCCAACC
>NW_007579342.1:83175-85015 GCF_000690725.1 Stegastes partitus | reverse complement strand
GTCCATCCCACAGGTCTTTGCAGCTTTGTCCCTGACTAAAGGTCCTCACAGAGACAGCGATAACAAGAACACACACACTTGGTTAAAAACTATATATATAAAATATCACAGGCTGCCTTCAGAGTTTTGTTCAGTTAGAAAGTCAATGGACATTAAAAAAAAATGTATATGTTGCAAAGTATTTGATACAAGAAGCTAAAATCAGCATAAATAGTCACATTTAAACCTTGAAGCTAATTAAAGATGGTTGAAGAGAAACTTGAAACTTTGATGGAATGATGCTCCCATGAGGTCAATGTTTTAAAAACGTGAAATATTTCCCATATAATGTTGTGCTGGGTGATAATTACAGTCAGAGATAAACATCATTTATTGTCCAGTGTTAGATTTTTTTAAAGTAACTTATGGCATTTAGGACAAAAAGATCTTCATCATATTTTTTTTAAAGCCATAAAAATATAGCAATAATGAATGAAAAATACTTTTATTCATCCCAGAAGGGAAATTCAATTAATTATCAATAATGTGTTCCCATGTGTTTTTTTTTGTTGTTTTTTTTAAATGGAAAAAACACATCGGGTAAAAGAAGCAGAGAAATCTTCAGCAGTTTCTGAGAAAAATGTCAACGTGAGAAAAAACCTGCTGAAAGTGGGTCGAATGGTAGTTTAAAAAAAGTCAGAGATAAGATAAAACTAACGCTCCAGAAAAACTGGACAAGTCTTGGAGGAACTGCAGACGTGACCGGAGCTTGTACAGCTTCACACACGTACAGGAAGAAGCTGGTGTCAAATCTGCAACCAACCGAGACCAAGCCACCGTATCTGATACACCAGTCAAAGATCTACACGATAAAAACTACAGAATAACACTGAACATCTGAGGTTTTTATCTCTATCAGCTGCTCAGATGTTGTCGTTCCAACAGCTTTCATTTCAATGTGAGAAGAAAACCGCTCACAGTGTGTCTCCAGGCAGAAAGGATTCGATGTATGAAGCTGAAATTTCACAAACATCTTTAGAATTTTTTGCATTTTATGCCAGAAAAGTTTCTGTCAAATCGGAGCCGGCTGAGCAGAACACGAGGTCCGTCTCACCTGTCCGTCTCCGCTCTGCCTTTCTCCTGCCAGGTTTCCTTTCTCCTCCGCTTTGTTCTCCTCTTTTCTTGGTCCTCCTCCATCTCCCTCGGCTTCCTCCTCTTCGGCCTCCTCTTCCTCCTCCTCCTCCTCTCCTGGTGTCGGCCCGGCGGTGGTGGCGCTGGTCGGTTTGGGCTCGCTGGCTGCTGCCGGAGCCTCTTCGTCGCTGTACTGCTCGGCTTCCTCTTCCTCCTCCACCCCCTGAGGGAACACAGAGTTTACTTCCTCCTGATGAACACACAATCCAGAGATTAGACCCAGCCGGAAACACACATTAATGCAGAGATTTACAAAGTTCTCTAATCTCTAGCAACAACAAATGGTATCACAAAATAGCAAACAGATAAGAGAGTTTCTGTGAGTCGTGTTTTACCTCTGAGTGGGAGCCGTTTTCCTCCGGGTCGGCGCTGTCGTAGTCAGAGAGGACGGCTGCAAAACACAGACATGAGTGAATTAAGAACTGATTTAAAAGGGATTCTGCAGCAGCTGTAACCGCTGTTTAACCCTCTGAACCCCAAAACCTGCTGATGGTGTTGAAAAACTTTATCGTTAAAAAAAAGAAGTTGCCAAAAGTTTAGGATTTATCAACCAGAAACTGCAAAAAATAGAAATAATTGTTGGATTTTCAGCTTTTAAATGGTCCTTGAACGCATCATGTGTGAGTTCTATAAAGAAAATGAACCAAATCTGAGCTGAAAATTGTTTCAT
>NW_007579342.1:73215-82984 GCF_000690725.1 Stegastes partitus | reverse complement strand
TTCATGGTTGTTCTGTTTCCACAGAGGACTTTATATTGCAGTGAAAAATGAGCGACAAAATGTGACGCCCAGAAAAGAGTTCAGAGGGTTTACATTAAAGTTTCCAGCGTTGTTGTGTTTTAAAGCAGGATATGAGCCACAACAGTGAGAGTAGAGCTACACGACACATCTGTTCCAGCTGTTTTCATGTGACTGTGATGTTGGTTTCTCACCTTCTCCGACGCCATCTTCACTCTCCTGCAACAACAGAGAAACACCGACATCAGCACGGCAGTCAAAAACGCTCAGAGCACATTTTAAAACAGCAAAGTTGAGCTGCGAATCGCTGCTCTGCTTCTGGACGACGACTCTCTACTTTTATTAACGTGTGGATTCTTTTCAGAAAGCGGTGAATAAACGTGGATCAGTTCTTCCTCAAAGATGTTCAGTTTACCGTCACAGAGGAGGAAAGAAAGCAGAACATATTCCCACCGAAGGAGCTGAAATCACAGAATTTAGACCGTTTTCTTCTAAATGACTCCGAAAATGACCTCGATAACTGCTGACCAACAGAACAAACACATCTGTGTGGAAAAGCGTCCGCCTGCCTCAGGGGGGCGCATGAAATATTTACAGATTTAATCAAATTCCTGATTTGAAACGATGCAATTATTAATGAGAACAGCTGCAGTGGAGGACGGACGTGAAGCAGCAGGTCTGATCCAGAGTTTAAACTACGGAGTCAGTGGTTTATGTCGCCCTCTGTGTCTCTTTGACAAACAAGCGTTTGAAACACACAAACATATACGGATAAACAGGAGTGTCTGTATATATCAGTAAAGTTTTGTATATTTAAAACTGCCTCTGTTGCTCCTTGGACTGACAACCAGCACCAACGGCTTCCATTAGGAACATTCAAATCCAAAGAGTGGGACCTTTAAACAATAAGAAATCATTACACTTTGTATTTTAGATTTTCTTATTGTTTATTTTTGCCTATTTATTGGCTCTATCTTGTGCTGTAACAACCAAATTTCCCCTGGAGGATTAATAAAGTATATCTATCTATCTATCTATCTATCTATCTATCTATCTATCTATCTATCTATCTATCTATCTATCTATCTAATAAAAGAAAACAAAAACAAAGTGACACCATTTATCAGCCAAAAACTGCAAAACACAGTCAGAATTTCAACTTTCCAGCATTTCTTGAACTTCTTATCTGTGAGAAAACTGAACCAAATCTCAGTTTAACATCTTAAAAATGTCCCTCATTTGACAATTTGTCAAATATTTCCAGTTTGCAGTATCCACATTCTGCAAATAACAGAAATTTCTGAGCCCAGAGACGCAAAAATGAAGCCGATAGTGACTCAACTATTTGGCTGAACTGCAGGCAGTGTTTCCACAGAGCAGACGAGGATGGAAACCAAAAATGTGGACACTTAAATCCATCCATCCATTACGCTTAACCCTCACTAGGGTCATGGGGGGCTGGAGTCTATCCCAGCTGACTCAGGGTGAAGGCAGGAGACACTCTGGACAGGTCACCAGTCTATCACAGGGCTACACTTAGAGACAGACAACCAAGCACACTCACATTCACACCTACGGACAATTTAGAATCACCAATTAACCTCAACATGTTTTTGGACTGTGGGAGGAAGCCGGAGAACCTGGAGAGAACCCACGCTGCACGGGGAGAACATGGAGACTCCACACAGAAAGATCCCGGGTGTCCTCACCGGGACGCAAACCGGTGACCTTCTAGCTGCGAGGCAACAGTGCTAACCAGTGATCCACTGATCCAGCCTCGTGGACACTTAAATTTTAGAGCACAGCATTAAAAGATATTTAGTGAAGTATCGCTGCTTCTGTTGTACTTCAAAATTCATCAGACAAATCGTTTACTCAGAGAGGATTCTGTAAAAAAACAAAATCTGCCCTCCTCGATGCAGCCGTGAAGCCAGCAGCTCTAACCAGCAGTACGTGATAAAAAATCAGGGACTTCTCAGCTGAACCGCAGCCTGTGATTTATCACTGAACAAACAGTAAAATAAATGTAGAACTTCTGTCATTTTACTGTGTCTTCCTGCACAATGAACATGTCTGACTTCTCTCTCCTCCTTCATGGTTGTTGTTTCCACAGAGGACTTTATGTTGCAGTGAAAAATGAGACAGAAGCAAAAAGAAACTGCTCACACACAAAAACCAACAACAAACATCTGGTCAAAGTGGTCAAAGTAAGGCCAAATTAGACCGTCTTCCTCCTGGTAGTTATTAAAAACAACTCATTAAAACCATCAGATATGAAACCAAAGTGAAGCTCACAGTGTGGTCCAGCCTGATGTGATCACAGGCTGCTGTGGTTTAGTTTTGCTTTGTTTAATATCCTTGTTCATATCCGGAAACTAGCTTCATGTACAGAGGAGTTTTATATCGAGATTAAATAAATGACCTCCTCTACAGTACCTCTGTGGGTCGCAAACACAACCTGAACACACATGAGCTCGTTCTGGTGCATTTTTCAGTCACCGTCTGGGAGCTGCAGTCACTTTCTGGCACCACACCGGTGTTATGTCACGTTTCAAGCCGTCTAAACGCGCCCCAGCTGGCGCCTTTTCGTCCCGGTGCCGCCGTAGAGAGCAGATCGGCGTTAAAAACGAACCGCTCTGACCGGTAAAGCGGTTAATCTGACACACACCGGTACCGTGTGTGTCTGGTAACGTCCAGACGGCTAACCTGCCCGTTCAACAGCTAACTTTAACTAGTTTCCTCCGAGCTAACGCTGACGGAACATCGACTGGAGAGAATCAAACATGTCCACCGGGAAATTCATTTCGGCGAGTTTCCGCTCAGTGAGCCGCGGCGGGGATCTCGGCTCCCGGTAAAAGTTTTAACGGCAGCGGTGTGTGTCACAGCTCCCGGCCGGGAGACGGAGCCCCGAGCTCGGCGAGCTAACGTTAGCTCCAGCTGGCTAGGTACTCACACACTCGGACTCCACGTCGCTCTTCGCCTCGGGCCGCCCCGCTGTGGCCTCCGCCGGGTCCGGGTCCCGGGCCCGGGGCTTGGTGGAGGGGGAGCCGGACCTCCCGCTGTCCGAACCCGAACCGGACTCGTCGTCGTCCTCGCTGTCCTGGGACGCGCGCCTCCTCCTTCGCCGCCGGTCCGCCATCTTAGGACTCGAATGGTTGGAACCGGAAGGAGCAGGGGATTGTGGGTAGGGGAGTTCTTCTTCGTGGAGCAGTCAGACGGGGCAGCGCTGTTTGCTGCCACCTGCTGGACATTATTGTTATTAGGGCTTCACCTCCACAGAGAGACATGATGGAGGGAGAAATATAAAATAAAATCACAAAATAAATACTCTCAGTGTTTGGCCTCGTTAGTTTGATTCATTATTTTATTGGAAATGACTACAGCTGAGCGGCCGCTGCTTTGAATGTGCAGAAGAAATAAATAAATAAACAAACTTGACTTGCTGTCAGTATAAACAATTTATTTTATTATTGAATGATATTTAAAGATCATTTTTGTTTAACAGGACAAAAAGTTGATCTTAACGAATTTATTAATGAAGGCGGACAGGAAGGTTTGGTGTCATCAGGTCGCGTCAAATGAAGTCAGGTCGAGTTTTAAAAAATTATTGAAGTATGAATCTAAATCATCACCAAAACACCAAATGTTGAATATTTATTTATTATCATGAAAAAAGTCTTTACAGAATTCATTTCAAATAAAACTTTACACAAATAAAATCTAAAAAGCAGCTATCAGACAACATGTGATCCAGGACAGAAAGAAACACGACAGTTATTGTCGTTTCTAAAATTATTCTCAAGTATCAGAAAACAATTAAACACGTAAATAACCAGGTTAAAATATTTCAAGAAAAAGTAAATTAATTCAAGAAAAAAATTTAAAACTTTGTGGTGGTAAATTCCAATAATAATCGGCTGAATAATACCACAAATGTAGTAAATATTATTAAAATAAATAAAGTAAATTAACATTTTGGATTTAAAAGAATCAAGTGGAAATATTTAAACAAAAGGGTGTAAAATAGTAATGTTGAAATATTTTTAGAAAAAAAAAGTCCCGACATTTTGTGAGAACAATTTCAAAAATTATTTCAAAAATAAAAATCCAAATATTCTAAAAACATTTTATTTGGAAAGAAACCTTTCAGTGTGTTAAAAATAAAGTTAAATGTTTTAGGAAAAGTTTGTAGGAAAACATCTCATTTTAAAACAACATTTTATTTTGGGAATCAAATTAAAATATTTCAAGAAATGCTTGTTAAAAGAATAAAAAAAAGGAAATAACAAAAAAGAAAATTGAGTATTAAAAAGAAAGAAAGAAAGAAAGAAAGAAAGAAAGAAAGAAAGAAAGAAAGAAAGAAAGAAAGGAAAAAGTTGTAAAATGTCCTTGTAAAAAAAAGAAGAAGATGGAATTAAAAACCTCTTTTACATGAGCATCAACACAGACGGCAGCAAGACACAGTAAAGACTGTGATTTATTTCAGTAGTTATTTACTGTGTTTGTTTATTTGTTTGTGATAAACAATCTGTGAAATGATCTTTGTAATTATTAAAGAGAATCTTTGGTCAACAGCAGAATAATCACAGAACAACCTTCAGTCACGTGTTAAGATCGACTCTCTGTTAGCTTAGCTTAGCACAAACACTGGAAACAAATAGAAACTGCGAGCCGGGCTCCTCAAGAATAACAAAACAGAGTCGACAGAATGTGATTTGGATGGATGTGAAGCCAGAGACATCCTGTGGAAAACTGGGAAACTATTTGTAAAAACACAAAAGCTTGAGGGAAACATTATTTCAGCCCAGTTTTTGACACATCAACGGGTAAATTAACACCTTTTCTGTGATTTTTTACATATTATCTGAAATTTACCAAAACGGGAAACGTGGAATCACAGTCAAGCGTTCTGTGATTTTTTATAGTGTCTAATATCTGTAACGTACTAAACGGCGAGTCCATGTGAACATGTGACAGGAAGTAAAACCTTTTAACCGACTGCAGCGATTCACATCCAGCTGTGGCGAGTCATCGTTGCCGTGGTGACCGCCAGACGTGATGAAGGTGATGAAGATGAAGACGGCGTCTGGTCTCAGAGTGAGTAGAGCTTCAGCTGCTCCTCCATGTCGCCCTCCGTCACCTCGCCGAGCACTTCCTGGTTCTCCCTCAGCAGGAGAAAGATGGCCGCCAGCTGCTCCTGTTGCACCCTGGGAGTTCAACACAAACAGGTTTGGTTTCATCATTTCAACTACAGATTTCAATTCAGTTTGAAACTCAGCAGCTGCAGCTTCAGGACCACATTTCCAGGACTCCTGTTTGTGAGAACAGCGCCGCCTGCTGGACTGGAGGGAACAGTTCTGGAGCGACTCAAGTTAAAGACCGTTCAGAACCATAATCGACAGCTTTTAGTTTTCTACTGTGTCAACATAACTGTAGATGTTTCTCTGTGGATGGAAAGACGCTTTTATGGTTTTAGTCTTCCAGACTATTTAGTTGTTGAATTAATTAATTTCCTAAAAGCTTCGACATGAACAAACACATACAAAGACAAAAAAATGAATGTAACTGGAGCAACTTAATTTACACGAGATGTATAATTGTGTGGAAAAAAGGGGGGAAAGTCGATAAAAATCCGTAGACTTTTTTTTATTTTACAGTATACACTATTAAAAGAAATGTATGAAAAAAGAAAAAAGAAAAAAAACTGGCAGCAGAAAAAATGGTTATAAATAATAAAAATATGTAACATTTAAAACATTTTAAAAACTGCTGAAAATAACAGAAAAAGTGTAAATATTTATATTTTATAGCTTAAATACAGTAAAACTTTATAGTCACATATTGTAAAAGGAAACATACAGATTTTTGTTGTGGACACGATTTACTTTACTTTTATTTGATTTGTTTTTATGATGTTTTACCGTTAATAAGTAAATTAATGAAATATTTTGATATTATCTGTAATTTAACAGAACATGGTAACAGCTATACAATACCTGTTTAATATTTTAAAACCACTTTATATTATTATTATATTATTATTATTATTAATAATAATAATAATAATAATACATTATTTTTTTTTTTTTCTTTCAAATAATGGCAAAAATCTGTAAAATAACAATATTGATTTATAAAGCAAAAACACATCATAGCTTTATACTCAAATATTGCAAAAGAACAAATTACTGTGGGTAAAAATTTCTGGCGGCTGTGGCTCTGGTGGTAGAGCAGGTCGGTCAGTGATCGGAAGGTTGGCGGGTTGATTCCGCCCTATAACCTGTGTCATGGTTGTTGTTCACCCACCTTGCCTAATTTGACAGAGAAAATCTGTAAAATAACAGTAAATAGTTTTATAGAAAATACAGTTTATTATTAGGGGGAGTCTGGTGACAGTATTAAACAGTGACTATGCAGAAGTCAGATCAGTCCTACAGTCGATACCAGTTGTAAAAACAGTAAAACACAGTCGGCTGGAGTCTCACTGTGCTTTTACCGTAACGTTTTTTCTCCAGAGAATAAAAACTGAACACCGTCGATGTGACAAACGTCTCTTTAATGATCCAGAATTTACAAAAACTGAAGTCTGGAACAGAAACAATCAACAACACACGTTTTATTTTCAAAGTAAAACTCGGCAGAAAGAAGCAGTTTCACTTTCACTTTCACTCTTTCTGTCAGGAAACTAAAGAACAAACAAACGTTTCCTGAAGGCACTTTGGTGAAAAGACGTTTCATGTTTTCACAAGCAGCTCAAAGCTTCATCTTCGTTCGTCTTCATCTCTGCAGATCCTCGTCTTCCTCGTCGATCAGCTGCAGGAAAAAACGGGAGAAGATCAGGACACAGCAAACAAACAAACAAACAAACAAACAAACAAACATATACATATCCAAATCTCGGGTTTATATGAAGGAGCTCAAACACATAAAGTATTATTATTAATATTATTATTATTATTATTATTTTATTAGTTTTGTAGTAATTCATCTTTTTCTACTTTGTCTTATTTTATTTTACAAAGACTCTACAAGTCAAACTCTTCGTTTCATCCACTTAATATATCAGAATGTATCAGATTAATAAAGAAAAAAAGCTGCCAAGAGACAAAACACAAGAAAAAACAGACAGAAACTTACTATAGAGCAGCTGTACGTTGTAAAACATATAGTTTATTGATTAATTCAGTTTATCGACTCACTAAAGGCTTTCGTGGAGGACGTTTTAGTCGCTTTAATGTATAAATAAAGTCAATCTGCCATCAATAAAACACTTTAAGGCTGCAGATGTTCAGCTCACAAACAAACACACAGGTTCAGGACTCACCGTCAGCTGAAGGTTAGCAGGCAGCATGCAGGTTAGAGGTTAAAGCACAGCTGGACGCAAGCCGACAGACGTGACGTGAATAAAAGAGTCAATGAACCAGGAGAACCAAGCAGAACCAGCAGAACCAGCAGAACCAGGTGGACGCAGAAACACTTTACAGAATTTGTCTTCTCTTGTTTAAACTTTTTGCTGAAAGTTGTTTTTATGTTCTTGTGACTTTTTCAGCGAATGTGCTCCTTGTGTAATAACTGTGTTTGACCAGCAGAGGGCGATCCTGCACAAAAAGAGACTCCTGCTCTGTTAAATTCACAATAACTAATAAATTATTATAATAGTTACAAAAACATTACTAATCGAGGACTAAAAACAAGAAGCTGGTTGTGTTCTGAGGAGAATATTTAAAGTTTGCATTAAAATCATGTCGCTGGAACTTTTTTGTTAGAGCTTTAACAAGAACAAACGCAGAAATATGTTTTTGTTGTTCACGAAATGCTGCTAGTTTGTGGAGCAACCACAAAGAAACAGGAAACAATAAAAATGAGACACAAAACGACACGAACGGGACCGAAAACAAAATGGGAAACAACAAAACGCAGAAAAAACGAGACACAAAATAAAGCAAAAGACACCAAAAATGGGCACAAAATAACAAAAAAAAGACCAAAAATGAACAAAATGTGACACAAAATTATAGAAAAACAACCAGAAAAAAACAAATACAAGAAAAAATAAGTCCACAGTGAAGAAAATTGAAACCAGAGCATTTAAGGTTCTCAGAACCACAACCAGTGAGACAACAGCGCCATCATGAGGTCTGACCAGAGACAACAACAATATATCTGAAGACTTAAGATTAACTTTAAGACAACATGAGGACCACAAGGGGTTTTTTTTTTTTAAATATATTTTTCATAGTTTAGGCAGAGAACTGGGTGTTTGTTGCATACTGTCATTAAAATCCCTTTAACAGGAGAAATCATTTAAACGGTGTCACTGCAGAATGTGTCCCTTGTGTTTCCTGTTACAGCTGCTGAAGGTTCCTATGAGAGCCTCTGTGTGTCCTGTGAGGACGTCTTAACCAACTGATGCACATTATTTGTCTGGTTGCGCTGGACACGCTGCCAACTGGTTGCACTGGGAGGTTAACTGGGCTGGCTGGTAACAGGAAGTTAATAACAACCGGCTGCCGTCTGGACCATGTGAGCCGTTGATCAGCAGTTAGCAGGCAGATTGATGAGGCGCCGCGACAGCAGGGACAGACCGATCACTGATCAATAGTTATCAGCTGATATTTAAACTCCACTGATCAATCTGTGTCAAAGTGTCAATATCATGTTAGATATCAAAAATATACAACAACTGACTCATTTATAAGGTATTTCTCTACTGTTACTGATCTCTTGTTTGTTTCCTGTTCAGGGTCTATTTGTTGTCAGTTTGTCTCTGTGTAGCCAGTTTGTTTCTACTTGTAGTCGTTTTGTTTCTATTTGTAGTCGCTTTGTTTCTATTTGTAGTCATTTTGTATCTCTTTGTAGTCATTTTGTTTCTATTTGTAGTCGTTTTGTTTCTATTTGTAGTCATTTTGTTTCTATTTGTAGTCATTTTGTTTCTATTTGTAGTTGTTTTGTTTCTATTTGTAGTCACATTGTCTCTCTGTAGTCAGTTTGTGTCTCTTTGTAGTCATTCTGTGTCTCTTATTT
Source organism: Stegastes partitus (assembly GCF_000690725.1). Lineage (NCBI taxonomy): Eukaryota > Metazoa > Chordata > Actinopteri > Pomacentridae > Stegastes > Stegastes partitus. Next base: position 73,942 of record NW_007579342.1, on the reverse strand, counting down.
TGTTTCTACTTGTAGTCGTTTTGTTTCTATTTGTAGTCATTTTGTGTCTCTTGGTCATCATTCGGTCTCTTTGTCGTTGTCTCTGTCTCTTTGTAGTCAGTATCTTCATGTCTCATGTCTTTTACGGTCTATCCGTACTGGAGGCTCTGCGGCTGGTTTAGGACTGACGGTCAGGGTGAAGCTGAATGTAGCTGTGAGTAGCTGGTGTAGCTGAACACAGCGAGTTGTAGCCAGGTGTAGCAGGGTGTGGGTGGATGTAGCAAGGTGTAGCTGGATGCAACAAGATGTAGCTCGCGTAGCTCGGAGTAGTTGGGTACAGCCTGGTGTAGCTGAATGTAGCAGGTGTAGCCTGTTGTTGCCAGGTAGCAGAATGTGGCAGGGTGTAGTAGGGTGTGGTGGAATGTAGCAGAGGATAGAAGGCTGCAGCTGGGTGTAGCAGGATGCAGCTGGGTGTAGCAGGGTGTGGTTGGATGCAGGTGGTTGTAGCAGTGTGTGGTTGGATGTAGATGGGTGTAGCAGGTTGTAATTGGGCATAGTTTGGTGTAGCAGGATTTAGCAGGATATAGCTGCCTGTAGCTGGGTGTAGCAGGGTGTAGCAGGATGTAGCTGGGTGAAGCTGGATGTAGCAGTGTTTAGTTGGGTGTAGAAAGGTGTAGCTGGATGTAGTAGGGTGTAATAGGGTGTAAAAGAATGTAGCATAGAATAGAAGGCTGTAGCTGGGTGTAGC
>NW_007579342.1:70824-72783 GCF_000690725.1 Stegastes partitus | reverse complement strand
TAGTAGGAAATAGCTGGTTGTAGCTGGGTGCAGCAGGAATTAGGCGGGTGTAGCCGGGGTAGATTCAACAGGAACATCTTACCATGTCCTGATTACAGAGAGGTTAAATCAGATGTAAGCTCTATCCTGAAAGATAAAGTAGCAGCAGGTCAGACAGTAAAAACAAACCTGCTGCTGCTGCTGCAAACAGAAACTGAAACCATCAGCAGAGGCTCAAGAAGGTAAACAACGTGAAATAAAAGTAAACAAAGGTAAATAAATGTAAACAAAGTGAGGTAAAGGTAAAGTAAAAGTCATGCTGGATGCTCAGGAGGAGAAAACACAGATTCTAAACTAAAGAAGATCAAAGACAAACAATTCAGGAGAGCTGTTGTCCGGCTGTCTGCTTGTGGTAATGTTGTGTCTGCTTGCTGTGGCTTGTTTTGTGTCTTTGTAGTCATTTTGTGTCTCTTTGTGGTCGTTTTGTGTAGATTTGTGGTCATTTTGTGTCTCTTTGCAGTTGTTCTGTGTCTCCTAGTTGTTGTTTTCTGTCTCTTTGCAGTTGTTTTGTGTAGATTTGTGGTCGTTTTGTGTCTCTGCAGTCATTCTGTGAGTCTTTGTGCTCTCGTCTCTGCCTTCAGACGGAATCCTTCACAGTCTCACAGTTCGGATGAAGTCGCTGTTTACTGCTCAGGGTTTCTGTGGACTGGAGGTGTTGGACGGGAACATTCACAGGAGTTTATAGAAGCTCGGAGAGAAGCTGGAATGAGGAACTTGGACGGAGCTCAGCATCAGACTGAAGCAAACAGAGACTTTCTGCGCCACAGAAACACGATGAAGCAGCGCTGCCAGGCTGGGAAACACAAGCCAGACGTCCACAACTCTGCTTTACCTCAGATGAAAGTCACCCACAGACAGATTATGTAAGAGCTCATCCAGATCCAGAGAACTGACTCGACTACACTCAGATTGTTTTCTGCATCTTGAACCTGTATCTCCTTCCTTTATAGGGTTTCTAATATTTCGTCAGTATCTTCATAGTCAACTTGCATCTCATACTTAGTTTTGTGTCTTTGTAGTCAGTTTGCATCTCTGTTTGGTCGGTTTGTGTCTCTTTGTAGTCGGCTTGCGTCTCAGGTTTCTCTGCTGTGCCTGTGTTTAGCTCCTTTATATCGTTTTAATGCTCCCTTCATGGTTCTAGATGTCAGATCTGCTGTTAAACGCGATCACGGCTCCTCTGTTTACTGTCATTACATTAAACTCTGTGCTGCAGGGGAACCATTATCTAATTATGACCACATCACCCGACAACACTGGTGAGACAAAGATCTGCACACTTCCAGACTCTAGATTCAATTTTTCTTTCCACCTGAAAACACTCGCTGCTTCAGAAGAGAATTAAATTAGTCATTTAGGGCCTAAAAGAACACAGACTCTTCTCCTGACTGGTGCAGGATTTGTAGCTTTGCACATAAAACTCTGTTTGGTTGGATGTTTGCTCATGTGGTAAATCTCCAGAACGACACAAATCATGTCTGCAGCTTGTGCTGTGAAGCTCAGTTAAAGCTATAGTGGAAGTGTAGCTGTTGGAGAACAGACGCTGACATGTTTCCAGAAGTGAATTTCAGGTTTTGGAATTTCATCCTGGAAAAACACCCAAATTCAGTCGATACAGAGAAGAAGTGAAAGCACAACTTCCAGGTGCAGCAGTAACAAACCTCACACAACATCTGTACCTACAACAGACCTCAGTAGGTTGTTCTACTCACCTCATGTACTTAAATAAAAACAATGTTTTGAACAAGAAGCTGCGACTAAACCAGGACACAAAAAAACAAAAAAAACCTGTTTTCCTCTGCAGGAATGTTGAGGTTGTTTATAGTTTAGGCTGAACCTTTGAGAGTGTTCCAACCACTAGAACCGTCCCTTTAGAACCTCTGAACTACAGACGGACGACAACCAACTACAAAGAAACACAAA
>NW_007579342.1:36244-70068 GCF_000690725.1 Stegastes partitus | reverse complement strand
GTTTTTGGATCCTGTAAACATTCGTTTTGCACCTGAACTGAGTTCCTGCAGTGGAAACATGATTTATGTTGGCTTTGTTCTGCCAAAATGTGCAGATTTTCTACACTTGGATGGAAAGTAGTCACCGTAGCAGCAGGCGGCCGATGCATTTTAGCCAACAAAGTTCATGCTCGGACAACTTCTCAAAATGCCAGTGATGGGTTTTTATCTTTGTGTTCATGCAGGATGAAACTCAGCTCAGCATGCTTCACACTGTCAGAACAAACCTCTGCTCCTCCTCGATCTCCTCCTTCGTCATCATCGTCTCGAACTTGCTCTGTTTCTTCCCCGGGATGAACTTCACCTGATCTTCAGCTTCAGCCACATCTGGAACAGCAGGAACACAGAGCTGACTGTCCACTCATTAACCAACATCAGTCCAACTCGTCCCACTAATCCACCTGCATGTTTACACTCATATTGGTTCATATTAGCTTCATGTGCGCTAAAGCAATCGTGCTCGTTTTACTTTTCTTTTATGATAGTGGATTAAAAATCTCTGTTTTTGAATTGTTGGTTGCTCCACACTAACATTATAAGGACATAACTTCAGGCTTTTTGAAATCACCCGGTGCTTTATAATCAATTTAATAAACTTAACGATGTCGTAATCCTACTCATAATGTTAGCATGCTGTATAACAGCACCTGCTAGCAATAAATAAAATTTTATGTATCCTTAAGTGTCCCATTATACCCTAGTTTATGCTAACAAATAGCATTAAATTTGCTATATTAACTCTGTATACTGAACATGACCATATAATTAACAACACCTAATGCTAGGGTATGCTACAAAGTGTTTTATTACCTATACCATCTAACTTGGTGCATGCAAAGTGTTAGCGTAAAATTACATAAATAAAACGTATGCTAAAAACCTTAGCAAGTATCTCTTTATTCAACATATGTTATAAGCGTTAGCATTTAATTAAATACTTCATTTGAGGATTGCTAAAAGTGCTAGCAAGGGATTAAATATTACTTATCTCACAACACCTAGCATATATACAAATATCATCGAACTCGATGTGTGCTAAAAGTGTTATCATATAAATAACTATTACCTAATCTAATGTAAAAACTGAGACTGTCTAATTAAAATTACTCGACGTGTGCTAAAAGGGTTAGCATGTAAATAAATGTTACTGAACTTATGCTTACAGTGCTAGCATGTAATTACATACTACTTGATGTATGCTAAAAGTGTTAGCGTTTTATTAAATACTACATTTTTCAGTGTATATGCTAAAAGTGTTAGCATGTAATCCATATCAGAATGTAATTTACTCTCACTGACTGTATGTGTTAATTTTTTAATACGTAGCTTAACGTGCGCCGTCAGCGTTGGCATAGAACTCAAAATGAGGTATTAGTATAATGAATAATGCTGAATCTGCTCAGCACAAGTGGCTAATTTTGGTGTTACGACCATATAGTCTGCATTAATCAGTGTATTGTTCCTTTAAACACGTAGAACCCTGACTGACACACCTGTTGCTCCACCTGCCGTGCGACAGGTTGGAGGACAGAAGGCCGACTGTCAGCTAACGGTGGCTGCCAAGTGCTTTACTGCCTGTTCAAGATTAAGTGTCATCCTGTTAAAGCAGATGGCAGCTGAACACGCCAACAGACTGTCAGCACGGACTGGACACGCTCAGTTCATGTTTATTACACGGACCTGGACGCCACAACAAACTCTGAGAGGTTCACGTATGATGAGCTGCGGCTCACACTGATGTAATTTTCCATCACATGGAAACCAATCTTCCTGAGCATCGCCAGAGGATTTACTCTTTGGAGATTTAATATTACACAGTAAATGCATTGATATTTAATAGATTTCTCTGAGCCTACGTGCTGTAAATAAATGGAACTGGTGTCTGTGAAGGCTGCGACTGAGAAAACATTCAGCCTGACAGCACTTTTCCTGGAAGTGACTTATCTGTCAGACACAGCTGCTGACATCTGTCTGCTGCAAGAGACCTTTCTATTCAAAGACTACAGTCAGTGTAAACAAAGGAGGCCTTTCTAATGCATAAACATCCAGGAAAGAATAATGTGGACAGTTTTCCATTAGAAATAAATAATGAACAATACATTAAAGCCTCCCTTTACTTTCAGTAGGTTACTATCAATATAGAAAATACTGTGTGGAGATACAGACCTTTCCAGAAGTAATTGGACAGAAACATATAACGTATCCCTACATTTTTTTATTGATTGCCTGAAGTCTTGGCTCCACAAACACTTTGCATCTTTCCTGGTGACACATCTCAGCCAACCACAGAGTGTCCAGTTACGTTTGAACCCTTGTGATTTGGACATTGTGCAGAATTGGCTCATCATTGGTGATATTGCTGCATTAATGTCTCTACTCTTGTGTCCACATATTTATGGTAAGACGTTGAACTGAAGAGGCCCCAGAATTGAAACTTGGGGAACTCCAACACTAATTACAGATGGTCACATGGTTCTGTAAACAGGATTGAACCCGCTCAGGCTTTTCCATAATGTGCTGTGTCCACTGAGTCCAATACAGAATTGATATCAAACAACACAAAAAAATAACCCCAGTGAGGCGAATGAGAATAAAACAGTCCATCTTTACCATTGTTCACAACGTTCTCTGGTGCAGGTTCCGGCTCAGCTGGCACCTCTGCAACAGGTTCGGTGGACTCCACCACTTTTTCAGGTTCAGACACTGGCTCAGACTCGACCACAGGCTCTGGTTCGGGCACTGCAACAGGTTCTGGGGTAGGTTCAGGTACAGAGACTGGTTCTGGGACTGCAGCTGGTTCTGATACTGGCTCTGGTACAGGTTCAGGCTCTGGGACAGGTTCAGGTACTGATACTGGTTCTGGGGCAGGTTCGGGTACTGATACTGGTTCTGGGATAGGTTCGGGCACTACCACTGGCTCTGGAACAGGTTCTGGGACAGGTTCGGGAACTGATACTGGTTCTGGGATTGGTTCTGGGACAGGTTCGGGCACTGACACTGGTTCTGGGACTGGTTCTGGTTCTGGGGTAGGTTCTGGTACTGCAGCTACCTCTGGTACTTTGACTGGTTCTGCTACTATTACTGGTTCTGGTGCTGCTGCAGGAGGTGCTGCTGGAGTCTCTGGTACTTTAACTGGTTCAGGGACAGGTTCTGGTGCTGGTTCTGGGGCAGCCTGGAAAGAGAAACAGTGAACATATTTGAGAGACAGAAGCTTGAGTGAGTTGAACATCAACAGTTGAAGTGAGCAGCTGCTTCCTATCAGTAGTTTGTTTTATCAGCTTGTTTTTGCTGAGATGCTTCGACTGGGTGTCGATGTGTCTGAATGCCTGAGCTGATCCTGAAATAGAAACCAGAATGCGTAACTCTGCAGCAGTCTGTAATCTGCTAAAGACGATTTACTGATGAAATAATCCTGTGATTCTAATGAAAATATTGTACCTATGAGCAATTTGAATGATTTCCCCTCTGCTTAGACTGAACTTTTAGCCCTCAGTAGCTTAGCTAGCTTCTGTGTTGTTAGATTTTAGCCTCTAATTTCATATAATTCAGAGCTAGTTTGTGTTTACCTTTAGCTTAATCCATGTTGTCTTAGTTAGCTTTAGGGTCTTGTTAGTTTAGATTCAGTTTCCCCAATTTAAAGCTTTTAAAATTTTTTATTTCCCCTTAGCTTAGCCGTAGCTTAGTTAGCGTTTAGGCCTCAGGCTGTAGTTTCCCATAATTCAGAACTATTTTCTATTTACCCGTAGCTTACTCCATATTAGCTTAATTGGCTTTCAGATCTTGTTTGCTTACAGTTAGATTCTAGTTTTCCCCGAGTTCAGAGATGTTTTCTATTGACCCTTAATTCAGACTCAGCCTCCAGACTTGATTAGCTTAGTCAACGTTTACGTCTTGTTAGACTACAGTTAGGCTCTAATTTCCCCTCCTTTAGAGTTAATTTCTATTTATCTTCTACTTATGCTTAGTTTAGAGTAATTATCTCTTTACCCTTAGCATTAACTCAGCTTCTAGACTTTATTAGCTTTCAGGTCTTGTTAGCCTCTAGTCTCTCCTGGACGACTTTGAAAACATCAGTATCGAAATCAAGCACAGCGGTCTGATTAAAATGAGCGCAGGGCCTTTGTTTTGTTTCTACAGTTTAATGTGAAACTAAAGTTTGTATCATACGGGGCAGCTCCCATAAATATTAGTGGTTTAAAAGCTAAAAATATGTTAAATTAGGAGTTTGTATGCTCGAAATACATCGAAATCTGGTTTCCTAGTGGACAAGAAATGAAGAAGCCATCAGATTTTAGGTGGTTCATTATAAAACAAAAGAAACGTGCCAATGCACTGTCCTGAATTCTTATGGAGACAAACAAATTGAGTAAATTCTGCTTGTAAATTCTCTTTAAGCTGTCCTGTGATGTTTCCATGAGAGGTTATTGAACAGAGGAATGTACAAACAGGTAGAAATAGACTGTAAACAGCTGCCTCGGGATGTAAAGCAGTACTTTTAAAAATAATGTGTTTGTGTACATGTGAATGCTGCTGTTTGACCTCTGAACACACTGATGATTGTTATTGTCACTTGCAGCAGCTCATTGACATTCAGCCGCTGCCTGTTACTGACACCAGGACAAAGAAAACCTCTTCAGTGTCCGACAACCTGTCCTTTCCCCAACACCTGACAGCTCACCAGCACACACACACACACACACACACATATATATATATATACACACTTATACATTCACAATACATACATATATATATATACATATATATATAAACATATATATGGCGGTACAGAAGCACCTGTCTGTGTCTTTGTGAAGTGCTGAGTCTACACAGATCAACATCCCAGCAGCAGATCTGGTTTCAGCTTCATCCTCTGAGCTTTAACAAGCCAAACAGGCTCCATTCAACTTTATGAGTGGCTTTGTGGCAAGTCTTGGAAGCTCTGAGGCAGAATAGTTGGTTTCTGGAAGGTCAGCTGAACTATTCATAGAAATACTTTTAACTTAGGCTTCAAAGTGTGACATAAAATCCATCCTTCGTCACATTTATATATAAAAAAAAGGAAGCAAGACAAAACAAACCAAAAACTATCTTAATTCTTCAAGAATATAAAAAAAATGTTATCACTTAAAAATAAATAGCTCAGCACAAGGACTTAGTACCTTAGAGGTAACTTCTTGCCAAATTAGCTATGAGTTAGCGTTTAGCTTTTTGTTAATTACGAGTTAGCTTCTAGTTCCCCTTAGCTTAGCATCAATTAGCATATTTAACTTGTGGGTCTTATTATCTTTAGAGTTAGTTTTTAATTTTAACTAGTTTAAAATAAATTTTATAGTTTCACTTAGTTTACATTCAGCTTCTGAGCCTTATTAGCTTAGTTAGGTTTTGGGTCTTGTTAGCTTAGATTTAGCTTCTAGTTTCCTCTCGTTTGTAGCTATTTTCTGTTTACCCTTAGCTTAGTCCCTGTTAGCTTAGTTATCTTTTAAGTCTAATTGGAAGATGAATTACTTTCAAGATGAAGAGATACAAAAGAGATTTTAAAATGAGATGTTACAAAAGTAAAATTAAACAATACTGAATCAAGATCTTTCGATACTAAATCCAGATTACAAGATACTAAATCAAGATTGTGATATACTACATGCTTGAAGATCATCTTCAGCTTGGTATACCATGCAATTGAAGTTGTTGGAAGAGGGTTTTTTAAAATCTTTGCCTAACGATCTCCCTTTGTGTCCAGCTTTTATGCTAAGCTAGGCTAATCATGTCCTGTTTCTCTAGAAAATAAAACTAATCTCCAACTCCTCATGTGGGAACTCCTATATTTTCCTGAACGTTACACTGTAATGATCTTGTGTCTCGAGAAATGTTTTCAGAAAACTTAGATTGAACTCTCTGGACCCGGACACGTGTTCTGGTTCTGCAGCTGGTGACTCACCACAGCAACAACTGTTTCTATCAGGAGGTCAGACAGTGAAGCTCATCAGATCTGACTGCATTAAACCTCTCAGTCTGCTCTGTTAATCCCACAGCAGCCCTCGGTCACACCCTCCAGCTGGGATACCATCCATGTAGCCGGAAACGCCACTGGTCCCTTCCTCCAACTCTGGATTCCTGAGCCATGAAACACCAAAACAACCTCCAGGCCAAACTGAAACAAAGTGTTCGGCGTCACGGAGCTAAATGCAGCTTCATTAAGTCATTCTATGAGTCAGCAGGGCAACGGACTGACCAGCTTGTACTTCTGCCCTAAATAGGACAAACAGTTTGTTGGAGAGTCGATCTTAATGAGCTCATCGAGTGTTTTATTCTCAGAAACAACCAGCATCCATTAATCAATCCAGCAGCTCGAGAGACTGAAGAACATTACTGCAGATGAAACGTCAGGAATGAAAATAGACTCGGTTACTTAACTGAGCTTATGAAACGCTAATTCGACATTATGAGCTACATAAAATATTAAATCCGGATGATCAAGTACAACAAGAATAGAAGACACCAATTTAAGGTTGCAAGACATAAAATGAGGATTAGAAGATGTGGAATGGAGATTAAAAGATACTGAATCAACAGCATGAGACACTAAATCAAGCTAAGAAGACATAAAACCAGATTAAGATGGTAAATTGACATTAAAAGATACTGAAAGAAGACACTAAACTGACACTAAAACATACTGAAGCACGATTGTGGGATTAAATCAAGAATACTGGATGGCAAATCCAAATTATATCAAGTTTACAAGACACAAAAATGAGATTGTGGTATACTGAGATACTGAATAAGGTCTATGAGATACAAAATCAAGATCAAGAGATATTAAATCAAGATAACAGGATGCTAAATTGAGATTAAATAATACTGAATTAACATTTTGAGATACTAAATCAAGTGTAAAAGACACTAAATCAAGATTACAGGATACTATACCGGGTTTATGAGTTACTAGACTAAGATTATGAAACTAAATTAGAAATAGAAGATACAACATTTGGACTAAACGATAACGAATCAAGATTAGGAGATAAAGATTACAAACTACTAAATTATGAGACACTAAACTAGGAAAATAATTTTCTAATAGTTGTTAATGGAATAATATGGTGCTATATCTATCAACCTAAATGGAAATTAATCAAAATAAATGAAGAAGTTGGATTATGGAACACTAAATCACCATTGTGATACCAAATATAAACAGTATGAGCTAATAAACCAAGATTACAAGACATTAAATCAGGAACTATGAGTCACAAAATGTCAAACTGAAGTATCAGAAACTAAATAAAACTCCATAAAGAAGTCCCACGTTTTATTTGCGGACTGTGAGATTGTGATTTTGGAAAATGAGCTCCGGCGTTCTGGATTGGTCCGAGTCATCGCGGCCTCCACGACCTCTGACAGCACTTCCCAGTAAATATATCCTGTTCAGTAACATTACACTGAGTGCTTCACCCATAAAAGCCATTTTAGCTCAGTAAGAGGCGGAGAGGAAGGGCTCCTCAGATCTGCTGGCATGACGGGAATTCAGAGAGCAAACACTGGAGGAGGTGATGGTGAGGAGAACCATTTTAGAGACGAGACGCTTTTCTGTGGCTAAAAACCGACAAAAAGTTGCTTCATCAGAAACTAAAACCTGCTCAACCGCCAGAAATGTGTCCAGATGTTCAGCCTTTAAGGGTTATTTGTTAGTTTCTTTGCTAAAATCTATCACATAAAAACGAGCCACATTTTATGGCTAAGTGCCCTCTAGTGCAAAGCAAGAGGTTAGGTGGCTCAGGAAGGAGGTCGGGGTGGATGGATGGGTCAACAAAACACGACATTAGTAACGTGAGATCGTTGTTTTCTTCTTGTTTCAAGGTGATTGTTGGGGTTCTTTCTGTTACCCTTCCTAATTGTGTGTTTATTACACGCCCTCTAGTGGTCAGGCAGGTGCAAAGCAAGAAGTCAGGTGATGTAGAGAGGAAATCAGGGTGGATGGACGGATCAACAAAACACTGGAGCTTAGAATTGTGAGACTGCTATTTGTTCTTGTTTCAACCTGATTGTCAGCATTGCTTTTTTTTACCCTTCATATGCACATGTTTAAGCGCCCTCTGGTGGTCGTAGTAATTGTGACAGGAGCAAAGAAAGAAGATAGATGGGCCAACAAAACACTGGAGTTTAGAAACGAGAGACCGCTGTTCGTTTCATGTTTCAAGCTGATTGGAAATTCTTTTACTTTTCCTAACTGCATGTAAGTTAAGCACCCTCTAGTGGTCATAGTAGTTATGACGGGCGTAAAGTAAGAAGTCAGGCGACATCGGGAGGAGGTCGGGGTGAATGGATGGGTCAGAAACTGCTGTCTGTTGTTTGAAAGTGACCGACAGCATTGCCTCGTCATCTGTTTATGATTGTATTCATAACAGAAAGGTAACTGTACCAAAGCACTTGTTTTAGCTCATCTAATTAATCTTAGAACAAAAGTATTTTAGAGAACAAAACAGTAATTAGTCAGTCATGGGCAGTAGTCAATAGTTGATTAATCGCACAAACTGAGTTTAAAGGACATTCTAGGATGCTGGTAGCTAGTTGATGCCGTCCTCTGTGGATTTTTAAAATGTATAACAGCTGATTGCAACACAGCGTCTCACACTTCTTATCAGTGAGTCCTGGTTTTTCGGTGGCACAGACGGGATGTTTCAGTGTTTTAAATGAAACTTAATTTGAGGTCTTGTATGAATTGACCATCAGAGGTATGTGTCTGTGTGTGAGGGCGGTGTGCCAAAGCTTCTGGGCTGGAATGGTCTGTTGTTGTGGCCGAGACCTTCGATCTCACCCCCATTTGTCTCCTGAACACTGACTCTTTGTTCGGCTGCTTCAGCTCTCTGACGCCGAATCCATTTACGAGACTCTTTCACTCTGTTGTTTGCAGGGAAGCGACACTCAGGCCTGAGCAGAAACATTCAGAACAAGCTGCAGGCATCTCAGCCAGACTCTACAGTTGTGGTTATTTCTCCCTCTTTTGCTTTATAAAGTAGAACAAACTGCTGTTTCCTCTCAGTCTTTGTTGCTACGACAGAGATGTGCCACAGCATCAGTGAGGACGAGATGTGTTCCTCACTGATAGGCTGGAGGCAGCAGAAGGGATGAAGTGTGGTGGTGAAGCTGTCAGGAGGAATCAGCTGGGATGCAGCCTCATGAAGCCATTGTTTTGGGAAATATACACTGTAAAAAATAAATTACTTCTTAATTGAAATTAAATATTTTTTAACTGTTGTCGTATTTTGTTGAATTACAAACTTGTAAAACTATTTAGAAAATATTCATTTGCATGTTCACCTTTGGAAAAAAAAAAAAAAGGCCAAAACTGTCATTAAAGTCCACATCAAAAATCAGTATTTTTAGAAAAAATAATTTGTTCTTTTAAAATGTTTTCCTGCAAAATTATACAGTTTTACTGTATTGACACAGAAAAATTATCTTTATTTTGCAGGTATTTGCCATTATTGAAAAGAAAAATGATGTATATTAAGGTTACAAAAATTTGAAACTGTAATTTTACAGTTTTTCCTTGTTTTCTTAAATTACAGATCATAATTAGTACAACCACAGAAAAGGGTTTTAATTAACATGTTAATATTTACCAAAAAAAATTTAAAAATCCAAAATTGTAAATCATGTCCACTTCAAAAACCTGTAATTTTATAAATAGAAGTTTGTTCTTTTAAAAAATTTGCCTGCTAAGTTACAAAATAGTAAATGATTATTTTTATTGTTGTTATTAGAGTTTTCCTGTTTTGTTAAATTACAGATAATCTCTAGTAAGATCACAGAAAAAGTATTAATTTACATCTCTGTAACTAAAAAAGTTAAAACGGTAAATTATGCACATAAATGAAATTATTTTCAAAAATAGTAGTTTGTTACAAGGTCTGACAGAAAGACATCACTGCTTTATTGTATTTAAATCAGCTAAAAACATGATTATTTTACAGATATTTGCTGGTATTTTGGTGTGAACGTTACAGTATTCTACTATTTTTTTTAAAAACATATTTTATGTTAAAAAAAGAAAATTAAAACCTTTGTAGATCCAGCAGCAAGAATGTGAGAAAGAAATACACATGAAACTACAGAAGAATATTGTAACCTAAAAAAATACAAATACTGGAGATACATTACAATTTGTATTAGACTAAAAATTTAATTAATTTACAGATGACTGTTAATTTAGACTGTTAACAGTCACAGTTGGATTGCGACCGAAATTTGGCCATGAAATTACAGAGATAACATACGTTATTCGTTGTTAGACTATAATGTGTTATTTTAATGGAATTTGAAGGAAGCTGAAGATTTTACAGGTTTCTAACTTGATTATTTACAGTGTAGTGAGTCAGAAGCAGGAACAGGGCTCGGCCGTCGGGAAATACCAGCAGAGGAATGTCAGACGGCAGAGAACAGCTCAGTGCTGCTCAGTCTGATGAAATCCAACCAGTCCTGGTTACAGCCCAACGACGGGAGGAATTATACAGATTTCAGCTTTATTCCATTGTCATGAGGCTCCTTATGTAGGATAATATAGCGGAAATTAAAATGCACGTTTTTAGGATGCCCTGTAGAGTTTGTGCAAAACTAAAAAGCCTTAATTTCACATAATTGATTTCAAAAACATGACAAGAAAAGTCGTCATCAGGGTTACTGTCAGCAGACACATTTTGAATATATAATATAAATACCAAAAATTACATTTATGGGCCACAATAAAAATGAACTTTTAGGACGATCACATTTATTTGTACGATAACTTCAGAGGTTAAGACAAACCTTCAGGAGCACAAACTCTGGAAACGAGACAAAATGACCAAGAACCCTCCAAGCAGCTCTGTCCATGAATATCTCTTGGAGTCCAGTTAAATCCATCATTAAGAAATCTGCCTCGAGCAGGGCGTCCTCAAAAACTGAGTGACCGAGCAAGAAAGGGACGAGTGATGGAGGCCACCAAGACTCCTATGAGTCCTCTGAAGGAGTTACAAGATTCAGCAGCTGAGACAAGAGAGTGACAAAGAGAAAGACACTGTTGGAAAAGGTTCATCATAAATCTGGACTAGAGTTCACCAGAAGACATGTGGGAGACTCTGAAGTCAACTGGAAGAAGGTTCTTTGTCCTGATAAGACCAAAATTTAGATTTTTGTCCATCCGACTAGATGCTATGTTTGGCGAATACCAAACACTGCACATCATCACAAACATCCACACTGTGAGGCACGGTGGTGGCAGCATCATGATGTGAGGCACGGTGGTGGCAGCATCATGATGTGAGGCACGGTGGTGGCAGCATCATGATGTGAGGATGCTTCTCAGCAGCAGCAGCAGACGCTGGAAGTCTTGTAAAGGTAGAGGGCAAAATGAAGCCAGCAAAGTATAGGGATGTCTGGAAGTCTTTTTTGCGTAAATTCTTGTCCAACAAAACCAAAGGCAACAGCAAGACACCTGCTGGAATCTCAACCACCTGCAAAAATCAGGAAGAAAAAAAAAACGGCACAGCAACAACAAAACCTGATCCCAGCTGTGAAGCAGGAAGCATCGTGTCTCAGCAGAGGTTTGTGATGCAACGAACAGCATGCAAACCAACCAAAATTCCAGTCAGAATCCAGCCAGCTAACTAACTAACTAACTAACTGACTGACTGACTGATTAACTGACTGACTAACTGACTGACTAACTAGCTCCGTCTCACGTCTCCATAAAAGGAGCTGCTGCAGTTTGTAGTTGTCAGACTGGGGAGGGAACCATCAGCAGCTCTGATGTTACTTCTTTGCTGCAGGTTTGTTCTGTTTTTAATCTGATTTAGTGAGAATGAGACGGTTTGCTGCACTGAAACGCTGCTTCGTCTCCTTTCTGTCCTTATTTAGGCTGCAGAGGACCGAGCTGCCGTCTGTAACTCTAGAACACGGATCAGGACAACATGCTAAGAACATAAATGTCACAGAGCCGGATTGGGCTGCGACGCTGACGTGCAGCGGCTGTAAATCTAAACCTGAGGCGCTGCAGCCTGCAGGGGGCAGCAGCGCTCACTTTAACCGGCCTCTTGAGGTCCAGCAGAATCAGTTGTTCAGCTGCTGGATCAGAAACTTCACGCCTTCCACAGTTACTGTTTTATTCCTGTCACAGTTTATATCACGTTTAAAACTCTCTGTCACCGCTAATGAGAAGCTCTGGATAGAACAGGTTGTCTGTTCTAGTTGATTTAAGTTGATTCTGCTAAAACGACAACCATCGACTGGATATGACTAAGTTAGCTAACATTAATGTTAGCTAACATTAATGTTAGCTAACTTGTTCTGTGGACTGCATTTAAAAACAGGAAAAAAGTAGAAGAGGTTCAAAGCTAACAGACCGAGGCTAAAGCTAAGAGACCGAGGCTAAAGCTAACAGACCGAGGCTAAAGCTAACGGACTGAGGCTAAAGCTAACAGAGGTAAAAGCTAATAGACGAAGATTAGAGCTAATAGAGGTTAAAGCTGAAAGACTGAGGTTGAAACTAACAGATTAACATTAAACCAACAGACTAAAGTTAAACTAACTGACTAAAGTTAAACAGAGATTAAAGTTAAAGTAACAGACTAAAGTTAAACTAAACGACGAAAGTTAACAAACAAAAGTTGAACTAAAGACTAAAGTTAAACTAACAAACTAAACTTAAACTAAACGACGAAAGTTAACAAACAAAAGTTAAACTAACAGGCCAAAGTCAAATTAAAGACTAAAGTTAAATTAACAAACTAAAGTTAAAGTAAACTAAAGTTGAACGAACTAAAGTTAAACTTAAGACCAAAGTTAAACTAACAGACTAATGTTAAACTAAAGACTAAAATGAAACTAACAGACGAATGTTAAACTAAAGACTAAAGTTAAACTAACAGACCAAACTTAAACTAAAGACTAAAGTTAAACTAACAGACTAATGTTAAACTAAAGACGAAAGTTAAACTAACAGACTAAAGTTAAACTGAGACTAGAGTTAAACCAACAGACTGGGAGTTTAAATAAAGATGTAGAAATGCTACAGAGGTCTTTCTCTGCCTCCACATTGTCTGAACAAAAAGCTTCACAGTGTCTCAGCTGAACACTGACGTCTTTATGTCAACACAAAGCCAACTGTAAGATTTCCCATGATGCAGCGCGGCAGACAGTGAGGCCCTCAGTGCTGGATAACGTTATCAGAGGACGGCAGGGCGTAACTCATACATGTTAGCTTCAGTCGATTTATATTCAAGATACTTTAACAGAACAGAGCTGCTGGATGTTTACAGTTCAAGACCGTCTGACACCGTTTATGTCACATTTTGTTCATTAACCTGAACACAGGACAGGTGATCAAACCAGGGAACAAGAAATACATGAAGAATAGTTTAATTTACAATATTTAATATCTCACACTTTAACTGTTCTTGTATTTGTTATTTAATGTTTTTTTCTTTTTTAAATTAGTTTTTTAAAACGTATAATAGACAAAACAGATAAAATAGAAAAAGACATCAGATAGAAAACTTAAATATATTTAATAATAAATAGAAATAGTAAATCAAGCTAAAAGAACTACATAAAATTAGTTTTATTTGTTGTTAATTTATTTTTAAAAACATGTATTTATTATTATTTATTTCAGTTTATTTTGAACTTAAATTATTGTTACATATAGGATTTATGTAAACTACATAAAACAACAAATAGGAATTTATTTGTTTTCTAAAAACTATTATTTCATTTTTCTTAATTTTCAGTTAATTACACTAAATATTCTTAACAATGTGTAACTAAAATGAAAAACAAATACCCTACCGAAAAAAAAGAACACATAATAATTTAACTTATTTAAATTGTCACATTTCACTTATTTTTTCAAATTAATTAAAATTAATTATTATTATTATTATTTTAGAATTTGTATTTGTAAAATAGACAAAAAAGAAAATAACAAAACGCTAAAAGAAATTTCAAACAAATTGGCTGCATAATTTTTCCCCCCTTCTTTCTTTTGGCTTTTAACTAATTAAACAAATAATTTTCAGGGTAATTTGTAACAAAAAAAAGGAATAGCTTAGAGAAAAACGAAATATTACCAAAGCAATAAACAAAAATACTAAATCAAGTAACTGTTGTGTTTTTTTATTTAATATTTGTGTATTATTCAATTAACTAAACATGTCCTTTTTTCTTTTTGTTGACTATTGTTGTTGAATTTTGTTAAATAAATAAAAAATTGAAAAAATAGAATTCATAACAAAAACACGACCACAATAAGCGGCTGCTGTTATTGGGGTTAATGTGTTTATCGATGATCAGGATGGAAGATAATTTGCCTTAAAATCCAAACTAACCCCTTAAAGGCAAATAGTTTGAAGGAAACCAGAGAAAAAGGAGGAATGAGTGAGTTTGAAGAGGGTTAAAAGCCAACGAGGGTCTGAATCAGCAGCGTTAAATGAGCCCCAGCTGTCAAACATGACATGAAGCCCCGCCCACCTGCATGTGACACCCCGAACACAGGTGTAAATATAGGAGTCATGTTTGGCACCAAATATAGACCTCAGTCATGTTACAGCAGCGCATTCTTTCAAGCTTTTTAAAGGCCTCGCCTCAAAGAGGAAAAAGGTCAGAAAGACGCGCTGATGAGACGTTCGGACGCTTCCGGAGGCTGCGCTGGGTGTTTTCCCTCCACAGAATCAGCTGGAGCGTCATCGTGTGCACAAGCAAATCAGCCAATCAGCTGCTGGACGCTGTTCAGGTATCAGGCAGCCAAAGAATATTAAAATGACTGTAATCATCCCGGGAAGGGTTACTGATTAATCCACGTTTGTTGCAGGTTTGCTCAGAATAACAGTGTTAAATCCAGGTACTGAGGTGGGACAGAGTTATGGGATGTTTAAGCAGCTACCCCCAGACCTACTCAGAGGATTTGTTTTCTTTTACCAGCTGTGAGTCAGTTCTTTGTCATGTACGACAAAGAAAAACACGTCCAGCACCCTGGATATTAACACATGTACGTGTCAAAAACCAGAAAATTAACACATCGAGGTGTCAAATCCTAGAAATGAACGGATTTAAGAGTCACAAACCTGGATGTCAATACGGCTAAGTGTCAGAAATGTGGATATTTACACATTAAACTCTCAAAAATCTGGATTTAAGTCTAAAAAAAAAAACAGTGTCAGTGTCAAAAACCTAAATATTAACACATTTAAGCGTCAAAAATGATGAATGTTAACTCACTAATGTGACAACAACCTGGATGTTTTAGCTTATTTGAAAAGCTTCATAACAATATGAATTCACTCTGTTGATTATCAGCTAATCAATCGATCAGCTAATCGTCACAGTTCAGGATCAATACACGTCCACGCGACACACGACACAAAGGTTTGTCCAGGATAAATACTCACTGTGACAAGTGATATGGAACAGTTATTAATACCAATAATCGATCAGGAGGCGTCGTATTGATCACCGCCTAGTGACACAACATGGCACTGCGTCTGAACCACAGGACAGTTAGTGGATCAATAAGTGATAAATACGGTTAATTAGCAGGAACACAGCGGCTCTGATGATTGATCAGACCGACCGTTCTGATCAATAACCTCAGTCGGTTTTCATTCCAGTCATTTGTCTGTTAAATAACTCGTTTTATTCCAGAAACAACGACAGCTTCTGTCGATAAAACGCTCAAACTCCAGAAGTTCCCTCAGTTTCACCCTCAGCAATAATTTCTATCAATCGGTCGATCAATAAATTGATTGATCGGTTGATTCCTGAAGCTTTTTCACGAAGAAAATCCAAAAACATGTGAGTTGTTTGGGCTGGTGTAGATGTTAATAATTTAAAATGTGGTGCTTTTTAAAACTAATTAGGGCTTCAGCTATTGATTATTTATTATTGATAACTCTGAGGATGATAAATAAACTTTTATCTAAATTTAAACTGAATTTAATCAAATCCAGTGAGAAAAACAGGTGTCTACATTTTATTTATGGTCGGATCAGCAGTTTTATTTCATCTGCTGGACAATTAAAAACTTCTAAAGTTACAAAAAGCAGCAGATTATTCAGTTTAAATTCAGTTTCTGTGCATTTCACACACCGAGCAGCGGATCAATACCAGAATGCATCGATCCTACCTGAACTTTAGGCGCAGGGACGTCCTGGATCTTCTCCGCGGCTCCGATGTCCTCCACAGCCGGGGCAGGAGGCTCGGGTCGCGCTGAGGCTGCGGGCTGCTGCCCCAGAGCTCTGGACGGAGGGATGTCGTCTCCGTAGCCGACTTTGGGCTTCTGTTTCCCGGCAGAGGACGAGGAGGCGTCGGGCTTCTTGCTGAGCAGCGACGAGGCGAAGTAAAGGGCCACCACGGTGAAGAGGATGGCGGGCAGGACGACGGTCGGGTCCAGGTCCATGATGGGAGGCTCACCGCTGGAAGGTCCGGAGGTTCTGATCAGGAGCCGCAGTGTGTCATCAGGAACCACACACACTGGAGGGGGGGCGGCGCCTGCGCACAACACCACACACATAAATATAAACACACACACACACACACACACACACACACACACACACACACACAAACACACAGAGCGTTTTCAAAAATAAAAACAATTTAAAAACTTAGATATGAAGGAGTAAGGATAGTTTTTCAAAACAAAATACTTGACAATCACAACGAGGCGCTTTTAATTTGTTTTCAAAATAAAATATTTAACTATTTAAGATTTTTTGTTTTATTTAGAAATTAGAAAAGGCTCTCTCTCTCTTTTTTTTTTTTTAATAATTAGGATACCTGACAATCAGGATATTATGGCATTCGGGTATAGCTTTCAAAACAAAAGAACTTGTAAACCAAATAATAGGCATTGGAGTTACTTCTTACAAAATAGAAGCCCTTAAAAACAAGATATAAAGGCATTACAGCCCTTTAGCATTTCAAAATAAAAGATCTGGCAAACTAGAATTTCAGGCATTTGGTGTTTTTTCCTTCAAAATAGAGGCCCCGAGAAACAGAATGTATTTAAGTTAGTTGTTCTGATAATGAAAGAATTTAAAACGGGCCATTATGGCATTCTGGTATAGCTTTCAAAATAAAATAACTTAAAAACAAAATAATAGGCATTCGAGATACTTTTTCCAAAACATAAGCCTTTAAAAACAAGATATAAAGGCATTATATTTAATTTTGAAATTAAAAAACCTTTAGGATTTCAAAATAAAAGATCTAGCAAACTGGAATTTCAGGCATTTGATGTTTTTCCCTTCAAAATATAAGCCTTGGAAACAGAATATTATTGTATTAGTTGTTTTCATAATAAAAAAAACTTCAAAACAGGATATTAAGGCATTTATGGCTAGCCTTTTCAAAATGAAAGACCCAACAAACAGCCAACAAAGGCACTGACGGTTATTTTTTGAAAACAGGACCTTTACAAACATATTTTAAGGGCAATAAGAGTTAGGTTTCAAAATAAAAGACCTGTCAAACAGGTTCCAACTCCCCCGAAATCAAACCGTTATAAACAGGATGCTAAGGCATCTAATTGGTAGCTATCCAAAATAAAAGGCCTTAATAATAACAGACTAGACAGAGGTGGCAGAATTAAACAGACGACATATTCTGAGTCATAGAAAAGATTTTATTGAGCAACACAAAGAAATTCATCACATCAGCGTCTGGTGAAGAAGCTCCTCCTCATCCTCATCGAGCTTCATCGTCTCGGCTTCACCTGAAGGCACCGTGTGACCAACGTAGTGCCTTTAACTTCAGATAAAAACACAGCGCCCCCTGCAGTCAGTCACACCGACACACCTCAGGTTAATTTTAGGCACTTTAGTCTAAAGCGACGGTTAACATGGACTGCACAGATTCATCTCACGACTCACTTTAAAGGATTCTGGTTGACAAAAGCTGCACTCTACTCTCTCTTTTTTTTTTCATCTTTTTTCCTCCAAAACTGCTGCTTTTCTTCCACTTAAATTACAGTCACTTGAGTATTTTGGACTTCTGAAGACATCACAGGGACATTTTTTCATTGGTTTCTAAAGTTACATAAATCAATAATTCAAAAAAGAAAAAAAAGGGGGGCTGCAGCTTGTATTCGTTTTCTTGCCTCTTGAAGCAACAGAAGCTCAACATTTAAATCGTTTATCGTCAGCGTTTTCTTCTGCTTGATGGTCAGTTTTCCCACTAAGCTGGCATTTGAAACCGACAATAAAATAACAGTAAGAAAAATAAAAGTGAAAAATGCAAAAATGACGTCTTCGCGCGTCTTGTTTTAACCAACCACCGGCCAAAACCCAAAGAGATCCATCAGAAAAGATGAAGAAGGCGTAATTTAAAGCTGATTTTGACATTTCTGAGTAAAAACTACTTTGATCTGATTTGTGAATAATGAAAACACTCGTCCTTGTCTACAGTAAATCCAGTCACAGTAGAATTTCTTTCTCTGGAGCTAAAACTGCTGCCGCCATTTAGAATGACTCGCCTGCAGCTTTTGGCACGAAGCAGCACAAACCCTCCAGCTGCTGGATCCTCGAACACCTGAGAACTTCATCTACAGAGTCTGTATTTCATACAGCAGGCGGGAGCTTCGCTTTAAAGTTCACTTTCTGAAGCGGAGGATACGATAAAGTGGAGTTTTCGCTGTGAGGAGATTCAAAAACAAACACCAAGTTTTCTCCTCAGCACTTAAGGCTTCGTTAAAGACGCTGCACAGAATCCCTTAAAGGGTTTTCTAAGCTCAGGGGAAATTTTAAGACATTTTCAGCAGCAAGTTTCAACAGTTGATACGAGGCGCGATTGAAAAGTTCTGGGACTGTTGTGAATTCATCCTGCAAAGTTCTACTCACGATACCTTTTGAGTGAGTTTGGATGATTTTTACCTAATTTTGGGCACATTTATTATATTTTGGAAGATTTTTGGGCAGATTGTGTCATTTTGAAAAAGTTATTCTGGACAAATTCTGATTCTTTCGAGACAATGTTTGAATAACTCTGAACACTTGGACAGACGCTGGGCCAATTAGAAAAGCCTTCAGTCACTTGGGATAAGGTCTTGTTCAGGACAGATTGATGAATAAAAAAAAACAAGAAAACTGAAGGTGTTGTGTGCAGTTGGCTCCTGGACTCAGAGCTGGTTGTCGAGCAGCGTTTAGTCGTAATGATATGCTGTTTAAAACTGGTGCCAGTTTTCAGGACCGTTGGACAATTTTCAAGACAGTTTGATTAATTTTAAGTCCCTTTGGAAAAAGTCTGAGTCATTCTGGGTCATTTTGAACAACGTCTTTTGCTATTTCTGACAAAGTGAAAACAGCTTTGGACACAGACGGATGCTCAAGTTTCGAGTCAGTTTGCACATTTCTCACCCTTTTCATGGTAATATAATGTCCTGCCAACTTTTGAGCTACGTTGGACAATTTTTCACTACTTTCACTAGTTTTTTTTTTACATCTTAGATAAGTTGTTTGCCATTTTAAACACGTTTGTTTTACTCATGTTGCTAATAGTTTGAGTTATTTTGGACATACTTTGTGTCCAATGAATGTTTTCAGACCTTTTAAATGCGACTTAGAACGATAGACGACTTTTCAGACACCTGTTTGAAAGTCATCCAAACCAAACAGGGAGAAACAAATGTGTAAACTACATTTAAGGCTCTTTTAATAGCTTCTCTTCTATTAAAATTTTATGTTTTCTCAGATTTTCTTAGGACCCTGATCCGGATTCGTGAAACTAGAGGCCCGAGAAGTTCATTTAGTGCTGCGTTCGAGTCAGTTCGGACATTTCTAAGCTCGAAGCAACTTGCAAATGTAAACAATCAGCACAGCTGATGGCAAGAAAATGGACTTCTCTGGAGGTGGAAATCAACCAAACTGAGGATGAACAATGGATAGAACAGGATGTTCGTGTGATATTTTACCTTAATCTCGTCTGACTATTACACACGACAGGCAATGAAGTGTCATTTACTAAATAAATAAGCAATGTTCACTGTTGAGGATGTCTGGCCGTTTGTTCATCCGTTTTCAAGCAGGAGGTCAGAAATTCTCCGACTTGCCTTGAACGCAGCATCGTGTATTTAACTGTGTGTCCAGAACACACAGCAGAAAAACTCCCAGAAGCCAAACTGTGTTGTCGGCTGACTGTGTTGATAATTCATTTTAGTCAAAGAAAATATCACCGTCCCTCCGTTTTAAAGACGAGCGATGAGCTCCCGGTTCATCTTTGTTTCATTACAGAAGCTACAGAGAAAAACAGAAACTGGTTGTGTTGAAAAGCACAGTGGTGGCAGGTCTCCTGCAGCCTCTTGGCGACGGCGGCGGCCATCTTGTCTCTGCAGACAGCCTCCGTCCGGGGACGTAAACTCGACCAGAAGCAGCTGGAGTGGAGGTCTGTCTGAGAGCAAAGCCGCCGCTGCCGGAGGTCGGAGGTCACCGCGACGAGCTCCTCTCCTTGCTGACGCAGTCGTCCTGGTTGCTGGTGTCGCCGTTGGCCGCCGTCCCACAGGTCCGTCGCTTCTTCCTGCGGTGAGACATGGCGTCGCCCTCCGAGCCCGACTCCGCCTGCAGGAGACAGCAGCGTCATGTTGTTACAGCAGCAACACTACGTACAACAATCAACAAAATCTGAAAACAGTTCTCTCAGCTGATCTTCATCTACAGTAACTTTATCATATTTAATGAAGCCATACAAAGTTTTACCTTCATACTATGAATATTTTCAGAGGTACAGGCCCTTGAAGTCCACAGAGGTGGCTCCAAATATCACACTTCCACTTTAAATCATTTCTGAGTTCATAACTTCATCAGTACAGCACATGAACCAACTCAGTTTTACATCCAACCAGGTGTCACAGTCTAAAGACTAAATCTGTTTTTTGTTCATTTTCTGTAAAACCAACCTTAAAACATCCATATTATGGGATGTATCACAGTTTAAACAGCAAAACCGCAGCAGTTCAATGTCTATGACACCGAGTCATAGAAACAGGCTTTGGTTCCCTGCATGTGTTTTTGTTTTCTGATAATTCACCAGAGAAAACTTTAAAAAGTGCATTTTCAGTAAACTTCCAATGGTTCTACAGAATAATTATAATTTAACTGATTGAAAACCAATTCACAGATAAGGCAGAAAAAGAAGAAGTTCATGCTCGTCAGAAACTGTGTTGTAGATTAGCTGCAGTACCTGGTTGTTCCTGCAGGTGAAATAAGACATTTGGAGCCACCTCTATGTACTTTAGGGGCCTGTAACTCTGAAAATGTTCATAGTATGAAGGTAAAACTTTGCATGGCTTCATTAAACATACTGAAGCTATTGTAGATGAAGAATCCGCTGATGCTGAGGAGGACTTGTTATGTTTTTTAGGGCTCAACCAGCAGTGTAACGTTACACCTGTAGCACCTGTTGGCAGCACTAACTCCTGCAGACACGTGTGATCCTGACAGCAGGGATTTATGTAAGCAGGGATTGTAACTGTGTGTTCAGACTCAGCAGAACTTTATGTCCTGCACGCAGCCAACACACAACTTCAACACCCACTGTTTTCAACCACAGCTTGCTCCTCTGTGCAGGTATAAAAGAAAGAACGCAGCACAGGACTTCACAGTGACTGAAGTGTGGTTCAAAGGCAGCGTTTGAGAGGTTTCTGGAGCTTCATTTGTAACCACTAGGACAGGAAACTCAGATTATGCACCACTGTGTTAATATGTGATGAATATATAATGTATTCTGTAGTTTCACTGCACAATCTGTTCAGGATTTTCTGACTCTAGAAAGGAATCCCTCGTTGTGCGGTGCGTACATTGCAGTTTGCATTACTATTATTTGAACATATTTTGTTTTAATTTTCTTAAACCACACACTTTTTGTTTTCCACCCACTGTGTGTTTTAGCACTTACATCGGAGTCCGAGTCGGACGAGCTGGAGGATGATGAAGATGAAGAGTCGCTGGAGCTGTCCGACGCGATACCCGTGGACTCCTGCAGGTCCACTTTGTCCGCCAGCGCCGCCAGGTCGGGTCGCTCCTGCTTCAAAATACTGAAATGACACATTAAGTGTTAACATGTTTATCGTGATCCAGGTGAGACGTCCAGACACGGATCACATGTCAGTGTGATGATGAAGTCACAACAGACAGTATTTACCCGTCTTGGAAGTTTTCCCCGTTTACTGCTTTTCAACATGGAATCATAGTCCATGTATTTTGGCTTTTGTTAACAAGAACGTACATCTCTATATTCTGCTGGATTCACTTTACCCTCTACCTTCACAAGCCTTCCAGGGTCTGCTGCTGAGAAGCATCCCCACATCATGATGCTGCCACCTCCATGCTTCACAGTGGGGATGGTGTGTTTGTGATGATGTGCAGTGTTTGGTGTCCATCAAACACTGCTTCTAGTCTGATGGACAAAATTCACCATTTTGGTCTCATCAGACCAAAGAACCTTCTTCCAGTTGACTTCAGAGTCTCCCACATGTCTTCTGGTGAACTCTAGTCCAGATTTAATATTAACTTTTTCCAACAGTGTCTTTCTTTTTGTCACTCTCCCATAAAGCTTTGATTGGTGAAGAACAGACAACAGTTGTATGTACAGTGTCTTTCTTCTCAGCTGCTGAAGTTTGTAACTCCTTCAGAGGACTCATAGGAGTCTTGGTGGCCTCCCTCACTCGTCCCTTTCTTGCTCAGTCACTCAATTGTCGAGGACCTCATTAAATTCCCCAGGACTCAACGTTGAAAAGCATTAAAAGGAGACAACTTCCAAGGAGGAGGCAGAATGCCTGCAGGTTCTAGAAAGAGACACTTGAAATTTGAAAAGTTGAAGCGTCACTGTTGAGAATTCGTTCTTACCGGTACCACTTTCTGGAGAGCTTCGGTCGTCCTCGGACCGTTTTGTGCCACACGATGGGAAAGTTGGTGGTGCTGGCGAAGTTCTGGGTGACGGCGATCGTCGTGTCCAGGTTGAGGACGACGTGCCACCATCCGCCTGCAGACACACAGCCGGTTAACATGAGAGCTGCCATGGCTAATCGATGAGTCAAGCATCGCATTCATTTGATGATCGAATGAATGTTTTTGAGTATTTTTTTTAGTATATTTTTAAAACTATAAAAAATGCGACCACAGCATCTTGAATGAAAATATTTGAAAAAATTGAAACGACAAAACTAGATCTGAAAGCGTCACCTTGACTGATTCTGAATCAATGACATGATGATAACACCGATCACTTTGGGCTTCTATCTCTAACAGTTTGAGATATTGTCATAACAGCCATACATTTAAATGTGTGCGGGCAATTTTAAAAAATGTTTATCCTGGAAATCATTTGATATGTCAGGCTATGATTTGAGATGGAACAACCGGTAATGCAATTAAAAACAAAACGGTGAGAGAACTGTGGAGCCGGCAGGTGAAGCCTAAATCCTGGAATCGTGTCGAAGGAGCAGCTGAGGGTTTAATCCATCCTTGACTCCATCAGCTCCGTTGGCATTAGGAGGATGTAGGTCACATCCGCTTCACTACACACTGCTGTAAACTGTCAACACATGTCGAGTCACTGCTGGGTCACTGCGTGTTCTCAATGAAGACGGGCTGCTTTCTGCTACGGAGAACAGCGGCTCTCCAAAATCTAAACAACACTCATTTCATCACCCAGATCTACAAAGACGGCAATGTCAAACCAACGTATTATTATTTACTGAGTCTGTGAATTTAGCCTCTTTTTTCTGCAATTTTCCTTAAAATATGAACATAATCAACAGATATCTCAATATTAAATTAATTATTAATAAATATATGAACATTCATTAGTGACTGAATAAGTAGACCTGTGTGGTGCTCAAATAGATTTCAAAGCCTCCTTTGAAAACGCAAAGCAGAACAAATACTTTTCAATGGTTAGCATCAGTATTTCAGTTGTGTTGTTGTATTCTCATTGTTTGGTTATTTAAATACATAAAAACATCCCTTAACTTCTTTAATGTCTGTTTTTTTTATATCAAGTATATGGCGTCTCACTTTGCCTGTAAAACATTGTTCTCAGGACATTTAGTGTTTGAATAATCAGTTCTGCTGAATTATTCTGAATGTTCTCGTCTGTATATTGTAGTAAAGAGGTTTAAGTCTATAGAAGTGCTTCATGGTGGGCCCAGAGCTTTTGAATCATTCTGTAAATTGATCCAGAATATGATCTGAGTGTCTCATTTCTACGGAGCCCCTGAAGGGACGTGAAAGAAAAAACAAAAACCTCAAGTATCTCATGTGGATACGTTTCTTGTTGGATATTCAAAGATTCGAACTTATGGCATCAATAACTCCAAAGCGAACCGCCCTTTTAAATCAAACGGCACCTCTTTGTAATACAGACCACAACCTACAACCGGCCAAAGCTGTATGCACAAGATACTTGTTTTTTTTCCCCCTGACATGTCCCTTTAGGGGCTCCGTACATTTCACCAAAACTCACTCTACGGTAAAGTTGGGTGTGTATTGGGTGGCAAGAAAATAAAGGTAAAGAGAAACCATAGGACGGTGATAAAAACTTCACTGACCGGGCACAAACACCGTCTCTCCAGGTCTCTGTAGGATCTCCAGCGGCCTGAACTCTGGCGGCCATGTTGGCTGCTGCGTCCGCGGGTAAACCACGCTGAACCAGGTGATAGCCTCGTCCTGCTGGTTGCCGCCGTCCTCTCTGGTCACCTTGATCAGCTCTCTGGGCGTGTTGGTGGGGAACAGGCACCACCTCTTGTGGCCCTGAACCAGGGCGTTCCAGGCGCTGGTGCCCAGCGGGTCGATGTGGATGCCGGTACCAGAGCGGGACGGACCCATCACGAACCATCTGTAGGGGGACGTAGAGTTTAGACCAGACCTGGTAGAGTCACCATGTATTATTCAGCACAATTAGCCCTTTATTGGACAAAGAACCATATATGGTAACTTCAGCAGGGGGCAGCATCACATGACTTCATCCAGCCAATCAACGAAGGTCAGGCTACATCACAACACCGTCTCTGTGGCCTCTAACCAATCACAGTGTGTCAGATATTATATATATTACATATTCTATCCACATATTATTTGAAATCTTTTACTACCCTAGGTGGGCGAGGAATATATGCAAACTGCTTTGACTTTTCAGCCTAAATCTGAAACTTTTTTTAAAAGTCAAAAAAGAAAAAATGTCCTCTTACATCCACCGATGCCACTTCAGGGATGAACTTTTGAGTTTCTAAGTATTTCAATGCGTGTCCAATAAAGGGTTACAGCAGCAGCTGCTGCACCAAAGTGCTAAATAAAGATTATGTTTGAATCAGAGTCACTTTATTGATCCCTGAGGGGAAGGTGCTCACGTTACAGTTGCTCCCATTAGAAGTCTTAGAAATTTAGGCACAAGGAAAAAAAAAAGAAATGTGAGTTTAAAAATATGACCCAGAAACAT
The DNA here is from genome assembly GCF_000690725.1 of Stegastes partitus. Classification (NCBI taxonomy): domain Eukaryota; kingdom Metazoa; phylum Chordata; class Actinopteri; family Pomacentridae; genus Stegastes; species Stegastes partitus. The sequence goes on along the minus strand of NW_007579342.1, from coordinate 44,568 downwards.
AAACATGAGTATCAGCATAAAAAGTTTAAAATGTATATTGCACTAGGAAAACAAAAATGTCCGTACACAGTGTAATAAACAATCAGAGTTATACTAAACTACGACCATAATGTGTTTTATATGATGTGAAATGATTTAACCCTCATGCGTCCACTCGGACATTTCTGTCCTTCTCATTTTTGATTTTTAGATACTTTTGGCTGTGTTAAATGCATTGTGCATCAAATTTGGTGAAGGGATGTATTTTTGAGGGGAATTTTTAAATTGGTACTTTTTCCATTTAAAATACTTGCTCACAAAATTAAAAACAAATGATTCTGGTTCATCTTTCATAACTGATCGAGCAGGTGTGACAAGTTGTAACTACATACTGGTCGATATTTTGATCCAAGCAGGTCTGGAACTTTAAAATGCTTCTCCAAATATAACCAAGATTTTTTTTTAATGGGTATATTAGTTATTTTGGGAGCTCACTGTGTCGACTTAAGTATTATTACAGCTTCTGATTCAATGATATGATGAGAAATAACAGTTGGAGTTTCAGGTTTTTATTTTTTTCTAGAGATATTGTTGTTCAAACGTCCTCAAATTTAGGTCAAAGGACAGATTCACAACTTGCAGCTTCACTCGACATAAACTGTTCGAAAGTAGATCATGACTGTGTGCTGATGAGTTCATCAACATAAGTCAGCAGAGACACGCAAACATTTTTTTATTTTCTTGAGATAAGGAGGAGCGCTTGTTTTTTTTTTGTTTTTTTTTTTAAGTAGGTGGTTAAACGCTCCTTTCAGTCGATCACATTCCAAAGTCAGTGGCTCCACCTGGTGGTTCAACACAGCAAATCTACAACATATTTTCTATCAATTACCTGATTTACAATTAATCTTCATCAGTCCTGATCAACATTCGGTTGCAACTAGTAGTGATGTTTATTGTTGATTATTTTCTGGACGAATCAGAGTCAGCGGTTTGGTCTCGAAAATGACATAAATTGTGAAAAATGTGGAGAGTTCGTTGTTTTGGCGAAAAATTTATGAAAATGTCACTGTTATTTCTCATCATGACATCGATTCAAAATCTGTAATATTAAACAAGTAGATCAACGAGTCACTGATTACAGGTGAGATGAAAATACTTGGTCAAATAAATGAAAAGTAAGTTATTTCAGTTTTATCTTTTGGAACTGATTGAGCAGATGTTCAAGCCAATACGTTACAAATATCTTTATAAATATCTAGTAGAGCAGGTCCCGGATGATTTGAGATGGAATAACCCGAATTCAGGAACATCAACACTGACAATGATGAAAACATTTTTACATTTATTTTTCTAAAATGTTTCAGTCCTTTCTAACAAATGTTTTTTTTTGTTCTATAAAACCAGTTTCAAAGTGGTTCTCTAAATATAACTATGATTTTAGTTTGTTATGGTTATATTTTGTATTTTTTGACCCCGTTGTGTAGAGTTAAGCATTATTACAGATTGTAAATCAAGGACATGATGAGAAATAACAGTGAAAATTTCAGGTTTTTATCTTCAACAGTTCCTGAGATGCTGTTGTTCAAACAGCCTCATATCTATCTCAGAAAGTGTTTGATATATCAAGCTAAACTTTCACCAATATCTTTACAAATCTCCACATTTCATGCCATAGAAAGTTCAGGCAAATCAGACACGGTCAAGAGAAATTGTTCTAAGAATTTTACCCAAACCGATCACTGATTAATCATTTAAGTTGTTTATTGGTTCTAATGTGGAAACTTGCAGTAAAAGGTCGCAGCTTTGATGGATGAAGTGAAGCCAGACTCACCTGTACGGCGGCCTGCGTTTCTCCCCTGCAAACTGGAACAGGTCGTCCCTGAAGAACAGCGGCACCTGGTAGTCCTCCAGCAGCTTGCGACGCTTGGCGTGCTCGCCGTAGCTGCTGTCGAAGATGTAGAGCGGGCTGTCGTCCCTGGTGGACTCCAGGTACTCCGTGTAGTACTTCATCTTCATCTTCACCGAGTAGCCGTCGTTATCCTCGCCACACTTGAACTTCTGGTTGCGGTATTTGCGTTTTAGGCGCTCCAGGGTCCATTTCTCTCGGGCGGGCCAGGTCTCCTGGCAGCCGAGCAGGACGACGGGCTTGTAGGGTCGCTCGAAGCGCTGGATGAACTCCTCGGGACTGAGGTGGAGGGCGTCCACACGCTCCACGTTGTCCTGCAACACAGCAAACATCAGCACCAACAGTCGAATAAAAACATTAGGGAGGCCTTGTTTGGTCAAGTCAACGCTCCTTCCATCTCAGATCATCGAATTCTGACAATTTCTCCTCAACATCTCTGATTTACCTGAAATTTTAGTAGCATAAAATATGGACCTTTATAACGATATTTGTGTAAGTTTTAGGTTGATACACAAAACACTGTCAGAGGAACATCATTAGAAATCTACCTGGTGACCCAGTTTCAGGGGCTTTTTTCACACAAATTTGAACTGTTTGAAAACCAACATCTCAGGAACTATTAAAGACAAAAACCTGAAATTTTAGCAGTTTTTTCACATCCTGTCATTGATTCAGAATCTGCAATATTGGACCAGTAGATCAAATCATCTCTGATGATGCCTATTAAGTGTAGTAGGGTCAGAATATCTCCCAATATTTTAGTTTTTGTGGCACAACTTGTCAAACCTGCTCACTCAGTTATAAAACTTCGACTAAAATAACTTATTTTATTTTTTGACCTGCATGAACTTCTTCTGCCATATTGATGATTATATTTATAATCTGTTACATTTTTAACATCAACTGATTGCTTAGTGTATCACTGACATCATTAGCTGGTTCACTGAGCAGAAGAGCAGAAAAGTATTGTTCTTGAAAAATATTTTGACTTTGCCACTATTTTAAGCACATTTTTGTAAAACCTTTGGGGCCATTTTATACTGTGCCATGGTGGACACGTAGCTGAATTAGACATTTTTGGAGAAAAATTAACTATTTAATCAATAAATAGTCCTAAAAACATTCCATCCAAAGCACCGTAGCGAAGATGTTTAACTTGTTTTCATCCCTTTATCATCTGTCATTGTCAGAAGACTGGGCCACAACTTTACTATGTGATAAAGAACAAACCACCATCTCAACACAAAGAGAAGGGTGTGTGATATGAACACACACCTACGTATTGAGAAGAGCAGGTGAGTGCTGGTTTAACAGCTCTTTTATAAACCGGGTCACACCCACACAGACTGGAGCAGAAGTATTTATTGGCCAGTAATTGTCCTTAGATTTTATACAACACATTTTCTGTGAACTTCTTGTGTAAAATTTGTCCCAAACTGATTAAAAACAAATCAATAATTCTGTCATTTTGCATTACCGGAGTGTTTTTTGTAAGTGTTTGAACCGTACGTTGGAGCCGAGTCATGGATGGTATATACATATGACCCCTTTTCCTTACTCATAGGAGGAAATCACATCTGTTTTAAATCTTGTGTTTTATTAGTCATTAAACAAACATTAAATGCTGAAAAAAATATCAGTTTTGTGATACTGATAATTTACTGGAGAAAACATTTAAAAGTGCAAGTTTCCAGACTCACACCAGCATGTGTGGTAGTTAGCTGGTCAGAACAAGTTGTAGCAAATGAAGAGGCTCATCTTTACCTACATGTGATACCAGGATCATTTTCTAGACACAATTCATTTTAGGCCAAAATCATTTATTAATATAAATATAGTGTAGCAGTCACAAAATATAAACTGAAGGAATTTCTGCAGCATCATTTTCTATTCTGTGGAAAAGAGAAGTGTTGGATACCAAGATTACATATCTTCATATCAAGTTGTCCATCCATCTATACACCGCTTAGTCCTCACTAGGGTCATGGGGGGCTGGAGTCTATCCCAGCTGACTCAGGGTGAAGGCAGGGGACACCCTGGACAGGTCACCAGTCTATCACAGGGCTACACTTAGAGACAGACAACCAAGCACACTCACATTCACACCTACGGACAATTTAGAATCACCAATTAACCTCAACATGTTTTTGGACCTTGTGAGAGGAACCCGGAGAGAACCCACGCTGCACGGGGAGAACATGCAAACTCCACACAGAAAGATCCCAGGTGTCCTCACCGGGATGTGAACTGGCGACCTTCTTGCTGCGAGGCAACAGTGCTAACCACTGAGCCACCTTGCAGCCCTATATGAAGTTGTGCAGAAATGCTGGTAACAGCACATCTAAAATTAATTTTACCACCTCTATGTACTTCAAGGGCCTGTAGCTCTAAAAATATTCATAGTATGAAGGTAAAACTTATTATGGCTTCATTAAATATAAACAAATTACTGTAGACAAAAGAAAAATCAGCTGATTTTGAGGCGGTCGGGGGTTCAACTGGTTGATTTTTCATGGAATTCACCAACAGATTTCTACAGTTATACAGTTTCATCTTGCAGATGCTTTTATCCAAAGCCACGTACATCTGAGAGGAGATACACAAGCAAGGACCTAGTCAGGAGAAAACAACGTGGATAAGTGGCACAAAACAAGTTCAAGTGTGAGAGCAACTTGATGCCCACAGGCAGTATGGAAGGTAAAAGGATTTTGTTTTACTTTTTCCAGATTTAACCAAATATGTGGCAGAAAAACTCCATTCCAACATATTTTTTTTGCCCCCCAATATCGTGAAGCTCTAAGAATCACTAATTAACTAATTTACAGATCTCTGACTACTAATTATGACCCAACACTGTTACTTTTACTTCATTCAGATGTCAGTCTCTGTGTGTTTACATAACTCGCTAAGATGCAGTACTTTTACCTGTAACATAGTACTGTAATATTAGTACTTGTACTTAAATACTTCCTCCGATTCTGCTTTTTTAAAAATCACGTTTGCTAACAATAGTTAAAATGTGGGAAAGTGCAGAAAAGTTGTCCCAGGACGTGCCGGTTTCATATCGGCCCCTACATTGTCTACGTGACGGGCTGCACTGCTGCCTGCGTTAGCTTAGCTTCCACGGCTACGCTGACAGTTACCTTCACGGTGCGGTGTGACAGGTCGAAGGTCTCATGGTAGCCGTGTTTTATCCAGTCCAGAGAGTCCTTCAGCTCGGGTCTGGCGCTCCGTTTCGCCTCTTTAATCCTCTTCTTACTCTTATGGTTCATTCCTCCTCCGGGCTTTTAAAAGGAAACGCCGCTGCTCAGCTAGCTATCGAGCTAACCCGGGGCTACCGCACAAACACATCCACTAGCCTGCGCTGACACCCGGCTAGCCGCGCTGCTCTTACGCTTTTAATACCTGACAAGACAACCGAACCCACACAGCGGGTAATATGTGAAACCCAGGTGTATACCGACAGGTGTGGCAGCACTTTTTAAAAAACCTGGCTACTCGGTAAAGCCGGGTAAACAGCTAATGGGCTAGCATGTGCGGCTAGCTGGCAGCGGGCAACACAATGCTTTCGCAACTGATTGACAGGGCCAGCGCCCGCCCCTATCGCAGACGAGAAAGCTCATTGGGTCCAGCGTTGGCGAAGGCAAAGCGTTGATTGGTTGGAAGGTAGACTAACCCTTCCCGCCCGTGGATGTGATTGGCTGTTTCACCGTCCTTCTTGTGTTTTGGTCGGCGCGGAAATAGGTCCAAGCAGCATGGCTGCTCGTGTGATATCACAGCTGAATATCGAATAAATCAGTTAATATGAGTTTTTCATTTAAAGACAATCAGAAAGACTGATAACAGGCGATGTAAATGTGTAAGTTTAGAGTGTGTTAGTTCACACAATGGCCCACGGCGAAGATGAGGCGCCCAGCATAGCTCACAAAGTTTTCACGTTTAAAGACACGAAGAACCCAGAGGAGTCGCTTTCTGTCTCCATCCCTGAGGTCTGTTGGAGCTTATAAACACTCTGTTTTACTGAATATATCTCATATATATACATGTTTTAAACTGATTTGTCATATAAATTAGCTGTTGTCCTGCTTTATGTTGCGCCGTCATAGAATCAAGACGCTAACCCCTTAAAAAATACCTTAATTTAAGATAAATATGTGTATACAAATGGTTTTTACACGGTAAAATAATTCATTGAAACTTTATGGTATACTCTATAGTCTTTTTTAAAATTCGGCATACATTCAGTACACAAATATGTATTTATTTAACTTATGTCTGATCTTAGAAAATTGGAAACTGTTACGTTAAGGTTAACTTTAACCCAACCGTAGGTGCATAAGTAATACGTGGCTACTAAAACAACGATCAGGTGTTCATACAACATATTAGGGTCTTCTGTTTAGTTCGGCTTACATTAAGTACATAAAGGTGTCTTTATTTGTGTAACATATGGAACAATATAACTGGATTGTCTCTTGAGATTAAGAAAGGAGGGTCGCTTAGATCAAAACAAAAGGTCAAATTGAAATTAAACAGGAACCACATGGTGATACTGTACACGCCGATTTTAAGAGGACATTATCTTTTCATGAATTATTGTGTGTTTTAAAGCTGTTGTGTATATTTATAGATTGAAAAGCAAGATATCCTTAAATTATGTGGTTCGTTAGTGATGGTTTTGTTCAGGGCTGCAGCTCTCAGGGAAAACGTGACAAGACAGTTTTTAAACCAGTAATCTAAAACCCAAAGAATCCAGGTTTACAGTGATTTAGAACACAGAAATGCAGAATATCTTCACTCTGGAGAGACACTCTGCATGAGTAGATTTTCACTGTGAATGAACTGTTTGTAAAATGTCCTGTGTGTTATTTGGTGTCAGGTTCTGGACCCCCAGTACGGCATGTATGTGTGGCCCAGTGCAGTGGTTCTGGCTCAGTATCTGTGGACGTGCAGAGGCGAGCTGAGAGGGAAGACGGTGCTGGAGGTGAACACGATTCCTCACACTGAACACTCCCAAGAATCCTAGAATACCTGGAAAAGACCTGGAGAGATATGAACAGATTTCAGACGGTGTCCTTGTGAAAACCAGCCTAACTTTACCCAACCCAGCCTCAAACTGTTTTTGTTGTGTTTTGTTTACATTTTTGACTGAAGTTTGCGATAAAATATCTTGTAGCCGTTAAATTCTCCACGGAGGCTTCAGCTGACTGTTTGTTTAGTTTAGATTAAAACTTAATTTACCCAGAATTCACAGCAATTAGAGTTGAACAGCTGAGATCAGCTGATTAATGTCAGCTTAAGACTCACTCTAAGTTTAGTCTAAACCACAATCAGAGTTTGTCTTCGTGTGAAATGTAACTAAGTACATTTACCAAGTGCTGTACTTAAATGCATTCTGGTAGATTAATCATAGCAACTGGATTTGTTTGAGTTTCCAGTTGCTACGATTAATCTACCAGAATAACCATGACCTGAATGACTGAGAATCTTCACAGACATATACTTAAATACAGTACTCATGTACTTTTATTTTACTGTAATCTTTTCATGTTATGTTGCTTTATGATTCCACTCTATAAATTTAAAGAGACACGTAAAATTAGACAGAAAGTAACCATAAAGAGACACAAAACAACTACAAATGCAAAAAGTGACCAAAAAGCGACAGAAAATTACCACAAAGAATCATAAAACTGCTACAAAGCGATGCCAAACATCCAAAAAGAGACATCAAACAACTATAAGAGACACAAAATGAGCATGAAGAGACACAAAACAACCACAAAGACACTTAAAACATCTACAAAGACACACAAAACAGACACTAAGGTGTTTTTTTCTGCTTTTGCCACCATACAAAGCAGTGTTGTAATTATAGTGCTGTATAAAGTTGCTCATTTTCACCTTTGACAGCATAAAATGCAACTTTTTTTGGAATATGTGCAAAGACAAGTATACTGTGGCCCTTTACACACCTGTAAACAGAAAGTGTTACTCCAGTGTTAGTCCAGAACCTGATCCCGTCTCTCCCCCCCAGCTCGGTGCCGGCGTCGGGCTGCCCGGTGTGGTGGCGGCGAGCTGCGGCGCTGCGGTGATCCTGTCCGACAGCTCCGACAAACCTTCATGTCTGCAGAACTGCAGGCGCAGCTGCGACGCCAACGGCCTCCAGGAGGTGGCGCTGGTGGGGCTGACGTGGGGCGAAGTCTCCCCGGACCTCGTCCTGCTGCCAAGACTGGACATCATCCTGGGATCAGACGTCTTCTACGACCCCCAAGGTCAGTTTACTGTCAGGATGCCCTCGAAAACAGGAGGAAACCTATAAAGACCTACAACTGAATGTGGAGCCACAAAGAGACACAAAACAGCCACTAAGAGATGCAAAACAACCACTAAGAGACACAAAACAACCACTAAGAGACACAAAACAACCACAAAGAGA
>NW_007579342.1:0-35463 GCF_000690725.1 Stegastes partitus | reverse complement strand
AAGAGACGCAAAACAACCACAAAGAGACACAAAACAACCACTAAGAGACGCAAAACAACCACAAAGAGACACAAAACAACCACTAAGAGACACAAAACAACCACTAAGAGACACAAAATGACCACAAACTTACACGTTACATAGGATTTTTCACAGTGTGTGTATTTTTGTTGGAGGTTAGTTAACAGCTGATCTATTCATCGCTGCAGGTCGTTCCTTCTCCTCAAAAACAGTAGAAAAACCTACAAAATGCTCAAACTTTAACCGATACATTGTGTAAAATCTAAAAACTGCTGTGATCTGTTTCAGATTTCGAAGACGTCATCGTGACTGTTGTTTTTCTCCTGAGAAAAAACCCTGAAGCCCAGTTCTGGACCACGTACCAACTCCGAAGGTACAGCTGCTGCTTCCTCCATAAGAGTACTACAAGTTTTGTTGCTAAAGCAGAATTTTTCCACATGAAAGTAAGGCTCGTTTTGTGTCTCGTTTAGTTGTTTTATGTCTCTTTGTGGTCGTTTAGTGTGTTTTAGTTGATTAGTCTCTTGTTGTTTTATATCTTTGTGGTTGTTTTTGTCTCCTTGTGGCCCTTTTTATGTCTCGTTGTGGTTATTTTGAGTCTTTGTGGCTGTTATTTGTGTCTTTGTTTTTCATTTTGTATCTATTTTTAGTTGTTTTGTGTCTCTTTCTGGTCATTTTGTGTCTCTTTGTGGTTGTTTTTCATTCCTTTCTGGTCATTTTTGTGTCTTTTTAGTTGTTTTATGTCTCTTTGTGGTTGTTTTGTGTCTCCTTAGTTGATTTGTCTCTTGATTTGTGTCTTTTATGGTTGTTTTTCATCTCTCTCTGGTCATTTTGTGAGTCTTTGTCCTGTGGTGTGAGTTTGGTTCGCCATACCGTATAACTCTACGTCTCTGACTGTGTTTCAGTGCCGACTGGTCCATCGAGTCGCTGCTGCATCGCTATAAACTGAACTGTGTTAAAGTTGAGCTCGAGCAGTTTGGCGCTGACGGATGTGAGCTGGCCGGATCGACGCTGCCCGGAAAACACAGCATCCAGATGATGATCATCACTCAGAGGACAGAGTCGGGCCACAGATAGCATCTCAGTTAGCATTAATTAGCATCTCAGAAACCAACGCCCTCCTCCTTCAAGTGGAAACACTCTCCCACAGCAGCGTTTCTGTTTGGAACTAGAGCTGAAACCTACAGTTGTTTTCACTGTCCACAACAAAACCTCTACACATTATTTTTTAACAACAATCCTTGTCGATAACGTGTCAGAAAAGTGACTTAAAATAGTTGTTTTTTTCAGCTAACAGTTGATGTTGATGCTTTTACGCTTCATCCTTTGCAGAAATTTGAACTTTTGCCATATGATGGACATTTCTTCATTTTTTTTTTGTTTCTGCAAATAAATAAAAACTAGAAACCCCAATAAACAGCAGTCTTTGTGCTCCTACTAGTGAGTCACATCGCCACTTTCTCAAAACGGCAAAATCTGGATCCTTGACTTGCCGTAGTTGCCACATTAAAAATGGCTCCAAATTTGCTCAAAATTTGTCCAAATGATCCAAAATTTCTCCAAAATGACATGTCAGAACTTCAAAAACTGGAAAAGACAAAACTCTAACTTTAAACATGAACCAAAACATTAAAGATTTGTACAAAATTAATCAAAAATGTTCAAAAAACTGGAACCTTGTCTCGTCAAACGTTGGTGAAATGTCGACCAAAGTCTGTATTTTTTAGGAAGAAATACATATATACACTTCAAGTTCTGCACTTTTTTTCTATTTTCAAGATCCAGTAATTAAAAATGTGTCCTCTGTTGGATCCATTCAATCATCCTGGAAACTATTCTGTGTGTTTCCTCACCATATTTCATGTCAGTGGGAGTTTTATTGCTGGAGATACTGAACCTTGCACAGTTATTTATTTGAGGGTGAAAATCCCCCCAAAAATTCCAGGTCTGTAAACAAACAAAACTCAGCTGAAATATTTCCCAGAACTTTGGTTCCTGAAGAATAAAACAGTTAACCGTGAACAAAAAGCTGCGGTTGGTTCAACCTGTGTCAGGTGTGTTTCCTGCAGTGACCAGCAGGAGGCAGCATCTTCATGTTTCAACTCTGCTGCTCTTTATAAATCACACTGTGGTCAGATCAAGTCGCCTCTGACTGCCTGAATGAATGGATGAATGTGACTCCATGAACAGGAGCTTCACTGTGTTTCCATCAATGCTGCCGAACCTGAAATGTATTTGTCTCCACTAACTGAGGAGAGTTTCGAGTCTCACCAGAACCAGAATCCTTTTTATTGTCATCACGCTGCGTACACACAACGAAATGGCAGCTGGAAGTCTGGGCTTGCAGCAAAAAGAAGAAAAGTGGCACAAATAGACTTCGAAGTATAAACACAAATAAGAAAGTATAAAATATATAAATATAAACATTGTCAACAGTCTTAGAAGAAAGTGTAACGGTGCGGCGTCCCGGCTGTGCGGTAGCAGCTCATGTGCAGGGGGAGGTGGTTTCACAGCTCTGGGGTAGGGACTGTCTGTGAGTCTTAGTGTTCTAGCTCTAGTAGCTCTGAACCTCCTTCCTGAGGGGGGCGGTACAAACAGTCTGTTGGCCGAGTGGGTGGGATCTGTGGCGATGCGCCTACCAAGTCCAGATCAGGTAGGAGATATCCCACAATTCCCTGGGCTGTTCTGACCACAGGGTAGCACGGTGGTTACCACCGTCACCTCGCAGCCAGAAGGTCCCCAGTTAGGAGGCCCAGTTAGGAGGCCCAGGATCTTTCTGCGTGGAGTTTGCGTGTTCTCCCCGTGCAGCGTGGGTTCTCTCCAGGTTCTCCAGCTTCCTCCCACACGGTCCAAAAAGATGTTGAGGTTAATTGGTGATTCTAAATTGTCCGTAGGTGTGAATGTGAGTGTGCTTGGTTGTCTGTCTCTAAGTGTAGCCCTGTGATAGACTGGTGACCTGTCCAGGGTGTCCCCTGTCTTCACCCTGAGTCATCTGGGATAGACTCCAGACCCCCACGACCCTAGTGAGGATTAAGCTGTGTATAGATAATTCTGACCAGCCGGGCCAAGTCCTTCCTGTCCTGTGCTGTACAGCTCCCGTACCACACTGTAGCACCAAAGCAAAAGATGCTTTCTATTGTGGCTCTGTGAAGGTTTATGAGCAGTTTGGAGGAGAGTCCAACCCTTTAGGGAGGGTGTGTTCTGGGACCAGTTCAGGTCAGATGTGGTGTGTAGGCCCAGGAACTTGATGTTGTCCACACGCTCCACTGCCTCCTCCTGGATGTTTGATGTTCTGCACATGACTATTTGCACTCCACTGACTCCACACAGGACTGTTCTACTTGACATATTACACTTATTGTACATTTTACATTTGCTTATTGTTTATTTTTTGCTTATTTATCTATAACTTTATCTTTGTGCTGTAACAACCAGACGTCCCTTTGGGGCTTAATAAAGTATTTCCTTTCTATTCTGTGAGGAGCAGAGTGTGCTCTGTCATCCTGGACCTCCTGAAATCCACAATGCCCTCCTTTGTCTTGCTGGTGTTCAGCACAAGGTTGTTGTCTGAACACCACCGAGTCAGGTGCTGGATCTCCTCCCTGTCGTGGGTCTCATCTTTGTGCTTAATGAGGTCGTCTGCAAACGTGACGACCAGGTTAGTGGAGTGGATGTGGGGAGTTCTCACCACCTGAGGCCTGTTGGTGAGAGAGTCTCTGATCCAGGAACACCGAGAGGGGGGCAGGTCCAGGTCTAGCTTCAGCACCAGCTCGTCTCACTGTGGTTGTTTTGAATTTATTTTGAGTAGTTTTGCTCTCTATGGTGATGTTACATCTTTGTGGTTGTTTTGTGTCTCTTTGATGTTGTTTTGCATCTATTAATGTTTGTTTTGCATCTATTAATGTTTGTTTTGCATCTATTAGGGGTTGTTTTGTGTCTCCTTGTGGTTGTTTTGTGTCTCTTAGTGGTTGTTTTACATCTATTAATGTTTGTTTTGCATCTGTTAGGAGTTGTTTTGTCTCTCTGTGGTAGTTTTTGTCTATTAGTGGTTGTTTTGTCTCTCTGTGGTAGTTTTTGTCTCTCTGTGGCTGCTTTTGTCTCTCCATTGTTGTTTTGTGTTACTTTTTGGTAGGTTTGTGAGTCTTTGCGGTTGTTTTTCATTTATTTTGAGTAGTTTTTGCTCTCTATGGTTATTTTGTATCCTTGCAGCCATTTTGTTTTTTTTGGTGGTTGGTTGTGTCTCTGTGGTAGATTTTGTCTATCTATGGCTGTTTCACTTTGTGAGTGTTTTGTGTTACTTTTTGGTAGGTTTGTGGGTCCTTGTGTTATGCGGTTGTCTGTGTAGACACATGGCCATAAACTGAGCGTATCTCTGACCAGCTGTCCTGGTTTGTTGCCGACGGTTTGAAGTGGATCCTGTTCGATCACTGACCTCTGTGGTTTTATCAGGTTTTATGATGCTTTGACCTGCTGTTGTGTTTCTTATCTGGATGGATTATTATGGTCTGGAACTGATTAACAGCACAGTTCAGAGCCAAATCACACAGTGGGCCTGCTGGTATCTGCCCGGACACATTGGTCTAAAATTAATGTAATGACATGGGTTCAGTTATGAAGTCCGAGGTTCATAGATTTACCCGCCTGGCAGTCAGATCAGAGCGAAAACCTTTTAGGTATTTAATCATCTGCCCTTTTTCCTTGAGTTACTTAAATATGAATTTATTCTTCTGACAGGAAGTTGTAAAAAAATGTCCACAAATATCAGTTAATGTCAGAAAACCACAAAATGTCATTCATTTAAAACATGGACATCATCAAGTCATTTGTTTTTATCAAATGAAAAACGTGAAAAAACTCTCACATTCAAATTCAAGCTGAAACACAAACACACATTTTATGTCTTTTGGGGGGGTTTGTTTTTGGCTTTTTGTGTTACTTTGTGGTCATTTTTTGTCTCTTTGAGGTTGTTTTTTTGTATAAATATCTATTAGATGAAGTGAAATCAAACAGAATCCAAAAAAGGTTTCCCAACAAAACCAAACAGAAGTGCAAATTAAAGTTAAATGTGAAAAATAAACAGGCGGTCGTATGAATTTTTAAGGAATTTTATTTCATTTTTCTGAAAACTGAAGTCCATCTGCAGCGAGTCACATGGAGCTCCAGTTCCTCTTCATTGTTGGTAATATTCTCTTGTCTCAGCTCTATGCTAATCAGTGTTTTACTAATCAGTGAAAAACATCTTATTCTTATGACATTCCTAACCAATGAAAACCAGTGTGATTACAACCTCCTGAAGTCACACCAGTGTCAGTGCTGCTGACAGTAAAGGAAGCATTAAAAACCCCGTAAACCCAAAATTCCCAGACAGAATGATGCTAAATAATCTAAACAACGTGATCATTTTTATTTTTTTTTGTGGTCATTTTGCGTCAGTTTGTGTCTCTTTGTGTGTCTTTGTTTCTGTTTTGTGTCTCTGTGGCTGTTTTTAAATCTCTTCGTGGTTTGTAGTCGCCTTTTTTTTTTTTTTTTGTCTCTCTGATGTCGTTTTGCATCTTTGTGTTCAATTTGTGTCAGTCGGCGGATGTTTTGTCTGTCCTTGTCGTCATCTTGCACGTCTTTGTGGTCTCCTTTGGTTTCTTTGTTGACCCTGTGTCTCCTCTGAAGCCGAACCTGCAGCTCAACTTGTCAGATTGTTGAACCTTCAGCGTTTGAAGCATCTCTTCGCCCTGACGTACATCAAGATCCCTGCAGTTCCCATCAATCCTCCAACCAAAGCGCCGACAAAAATTCCTCCTGGGATTCCGATCATGCTGCCGACGGAGTGCGACGCACCTCCTCCGATGGCGCCTCCCACCAGCATACCGCCGTTTGCCGACAGCGCCATTTTCCTCTTGTTCCCGGGGCCACTCTCAGCATCCTCCAGCATGCTGGCAGTGTAGCAGCCTCTCTTCTTTGCTTTATTGCCCTGAACCATGATGTTGATCTGCCGCAGGAGGTCTCCCACCTGAGTCGAGTCCTGGTTTCTGTGGTCGATGACGCAGGTTTCCCCCTCACAGCCGCGGACGAACTCTTCCAGATCCTTGTTGTCGTTGATGAACCCTCGTATGGTTTTTCCGTTTCTCTTCAGCTCGTTTCCGTTGACGAACAGAGGCATCATGTAATCCTTAACGCTGTCGCCGAAGCTGGTGTGAAGCATCTGCACCATGTCCTTCTCTTCTCGTGTAAACGGTTCCAGATCAAAGACGACCAGAAACCCGTGAAGACCAGAATCAACACGAGAGACGCATTTTTTGATCTCCTCCATCGTCCTCTCGTCCTCTCTTTGAGTGTGGCAAAACACTGGAGTGTCGAAAACCTCCACGTCTCGCCCTTCGATCTTCACTTTGAAGTGCTGACACTCCTCTGGATCGACGCTGATTTTGGTTTCAGCAGTTTCCTCGTCTTTCGCTGAGCTGTTCAGGATGGTGTCGACGGCCGACTTCTTGGCGGCTCCGTCCTTTCCGACGAGCATGATCCTGAGCTCTGACCGTTCTGCTGGAAAAACCACAGACATACGTGAACTCAGTACTTAGTGACACCACAGTGTAGGAATACTCTGCTGCAAGGGAAAGTACAATCTGAAGCCCTGCGCAATATCACCGAACAAACTGCAGGATTTCCATGTTGCCTAGACAAAGACAGAAAACAACCAGACACAGTCGTGACCACAGAAAGATGCAAAACGACCTGAAAATCCTCCAAAAACAAACACAAAATGACCACAGAAAGAGAGCAAAGTGACCAAAACCACAACAAAAGACCACAAACAAGACCGAAAACAACAAGAGACACAAACCTACCACAGAAACACACAAAACCATTTTAAAAACACAGAATATCCTCAAAAAATAAAATAATAAAAAGCTGAAAAAGACACGAAATGACCACAAATTTACCAGGCCGGGTCGGTCACAGTGAATGCACAGTCCTGACACTTAAACACGGAGGCGGGAACGTGATGATGTGGCTGCATGAGTGCAAAAGATGTCTGTGAGATGATGAAGATGCAACATGAATCCATGTGGATATACCGAAACACCAAAGTACCGCAAAAAGATGCTAATTGTATGAAACGTGCTGCAGAGACGCCTTTGCCTCGGCTGAAAATCAGGATTTGTTTTCTCTTTTAGACAGAAAATATCTGAGATACATGGATTTCAAGTGTTTTTTTTTTTTTTTTAAAAAGAACACATTATGTGGTCGTGGCAAATTCCAAAAAAAGTCCTGTTTTGCTAAATTACAGATAAGATTTAGTAAAATAACAGGAAAAAAAGCATTAATTTACATGTTGACTGAAAAATAACCCCACAACGAATGGAAATGCAAATGGTTATTTATTTATTTATAGCTTGATTTTACTGTTATGCAGTTTAATTCATTTTATTTAATTATTTATTTAATTATTTAATTATTTATTTATCTATTTATTTATTTATTTAGTTAGTTAGTTAGTTACTTTTCTAGTTAATTTTATTTAAAAAAAAATTATTTAAATTCTTTTTACAGATATTTGCATTAATGTTCATAGTTCCCCCCCCCAATTTCTTTTATATTACAGGACTCCACCATTTTTAACATATTTTTTTCTGACACCCTTGCTGCCAGATTTTCAAAATGTATAATAATAATAATAATAATAATAATAATAATAATAATAATAAACATAATAATAATAACAATAAAATGACAATTATTGTTATTATTATTATGTTTAGCAATTTTATGTAAATGCACAATATATAAATTGATATAGAAAATGACTGACTGGCTACTCAGCTGACAAACATCATTACTGTAAAAAATAAATAAATAAAACAAAATAATAATAATAATAATAATAATATATAATTCTGCCAAAAACCCTAAAAGTCTTGCAGCAAGGGTGCCAGAAAAAAATATGTCAAAAGTTAAACTGTGTGATTTTACAGTCAAATGATGTAAAAGAACAATTTGCTTTTTGTAAAAATACAGAGTTTTGATGTGGACAATGTTCACAGTTTTGTAGTAATCATCAATAACAATGATGTTTTGTGATTTTACAGGATTTTATATGGAAATGATTAAAACAGAGGAAATCTGTAAAATAACAGTAAATTGTTTAAAAGACAGAAAAGAAAGTTAAAAACTGCTAAATTTAAATGTCACAAATGATTTTGACTCACCACACAGAGAAGACTTTTCACTGGCCATCCTGCAGAGGTGATCTGTGAGCTGACTCTTAGACTATTTTAATTTGCAGTCATTATTATATGGTAGCCTCCTGCCTCAGTCCCTCCCCTCAAATACACATCACCTGTTTCCCAACCACAACTAACCAGTCACAGATCTCAATGGAAATGTGGCTGCAAGCAGCAAATCAGGAAGCTGAGCAGCTGTTGTGGCTGTTTAATGACACCAACAAACAGCAGATGTGTGTCCAGCCTGTGAAACATCACCACAGTGTCCAGTGAGTACAAACTCTCAGCAAACTGCACAACCACAAACACACACTGAAGAAAGACAATATTGAAAGTCCAGGGCCAAAAGAAACTCAATGCAACAAAACACAAAGGACAACAGGCACAAATCAAGCAGATAGACACACAAAATTACCACAAAAAGATGCAAAACAAACAAAAAATAACCACAAAACGACTACAAGAAGATACGGAGCCCCGGAAGGGACATGCGGAAAGAAAAAAAACAAACAGGGAGAAGGAAAAATAAAAATCGAGGTATCTTTTACGAGATTTTGCAAAACTTTCTCAGGATCTCGTAAAAGCTTTTGCAAGATCTCGCAAAAGTCACATCAGTCTTATGCCTCCTGCTAAGCACTGCTTGAATTTCTTTATATTTTAGGCTGATTTCAAAATAAAACTTTATGAAACTCTTGTAGAGGTGGGTGTCCTCCATTGTTGTTTCTCCGTACTGCCAAAAAGTCCCAGAAGTAAAACTATAGTTTTGCCAGATCTCGCAAAAGATGCCTCTGTGTTTTTTCCTCTCCCTGTTGTTTTTATTTCTCCGTGTCCCTTCTACACTCCGTAACAAGACTTAAAATTACCCCAAAAAACTCATAAAACGACACAAAATGGGCACAGAAAAAAGAAACAAAACAACCACACAGGGACACAAAATGATGACAGACAGACACAAAGGGACCACAAAGTACCAGGTCAGGATACCAGACTGAATGCATCGTCCTGACAGTGGAGCACGGGGGCATTTTGTGTCTCTTTGGGGTCATTTTATGATTTCAAATCGAATCAAATCAGGTTTATTGTCATGTTGCTGTACACACACAGGCAAGATGAGAGAGCGTTTCTTCAGGATCATTCAACCAGCAAGTTTTGTGGAATGCACATCTGGGATCTGGGGGCGCTGCGTCCATGTGCTCCGCCATTCGTTCATTCATTCTTCAGGTCCTGGTTGGTCTTCAGGGACACAAAGACACACACGATGGTGTAACGATGGTGAAGCTGCAGATGCTGAGCTAGCTGTCTGTCTGTCTGCATCCCCTCCAGCTGTATGTCCGTCTGGGATGTTGTCATGGAGCCATGTTCCTGTTAAAGCAGACACACAGCAGTCCCTCCACTCTCTGTGGGTTTCTCTCAGCAAACGTAGCTCGTCCAGCTTGTTGTGGAGGGAGTGGACATTGGAGAGTAGGAGGATGGTCCTGCTGGTCTGGAGGGGTTAGCCTTTACCCTAGCATGGATCCCGGCTCTCTTCCTCCTCCTTTGTTTACGTTTGTGCCGTTTGTGCTTTGTTCTCTCTCGGGTAACTGCCGGCGTCGTCTCCAATCAGACTCCGTGTTGGTGTAGTTTGTCCACATCACAACCGATTGCCGCAACCCCGACTTGACTTGACTTCCCTATTCCATCCATCCATCCATCATCTATACACCTCTTAATCCTCACTAGGGTCATGGGGGGCTGGAGTCTATCCCAGCTGACTCAGGGTGAAGGCAGGTTCACCTGGACAGGTCACCAGTCTATCACAGGGCTACACTTAGAGACAGACAACCAAGCACACTCACATTCACACCTACGGACAATTTAGAATCACCAATTAACCTCAACATGTTTTTGGACTGTGTGGGAGGAAGCTGGAGAACCCGGAGAGAACCCACGCTGCACGGGGAGAACATGCAAACTCCACACAGAAAGATTCCGGGTGTCCCCACCGGGACGCGAACTGGTGACTTTCTAGCTGCGAGGCAATGGTGCTACCAAGTGCGCCACCTTGCAGCCATTCCCTGTTCCCTATAACAATAATAATAAAATTATTATTATTATTGCTATTTTGTGTGTCTCAGTGGTTGTTTATGTCTCCTGACCAGACCTACCACAGTGAATACATAGTCCTGACAGTGAAGCACGGAGCTGGCAGTATGATGATATGGATGAACCATGAATGTCTGTGGATAAACCAAAACACAAAAGAACTGAAAAAAACAGGCAAGATGACTACAAAGACACACAAAAAGACCACAGACTGACTCAAAACAACCTGAAAGATACACAAAATGAGCACAAAAACACAGAAAACAACGAGAATGAGACACAAAATGACCACAATGAGACACAAAATGACCAAAGACAGTTACAAAACAACTACAAGGACACAAAATAACCACAAAGTAACACAAAACTACCATAAAAAAACATTAAACGAACACAAAAAGAAACAAAATGACCACAAACAGACATGAAACAACCATAAAGAAACACGACACCAGATTTTTTAATATATGAAATCTAAACTGTTGTAAACTCACATCGGAGCAAATACTCTACTGTGGAAGTAATCTGATTACTGTGAGGGAATACAGTGCATTTGCTGCTGTTTTCTTTGTCTCTTTGCAGTTACAGAGTGAAAGTTCAAACGGCGGATCCTCTGTGAACGTGTCCTGCTGCATGTGTCTGAGCTGAACATTAACTGTCAGGGTCGACATCTAACAAGCTTGGAATGCACAAGTGATCCTTTGTTATTCAGATTTATGAGAAAGAACATGTCTGTATGTAACTCTTATTAAATCCATCAACTGATGTCATAAATACACATGGATTACAAGTAAAGCAGATAAAGAAGTAACTTAGGTTCACTGCAGATACAAAAGAGACAAAGATCAATCATCCAGCAATAAAACAGCTGCTTCAGGTGACAGTAATCTCATCTCATTTTTCCTCTCTGTGGGCTTCTTTCACTTCAGTGTACTAATCAGGGATTTAAAATCTGTCCAAATTGACAAAAATTTAACCGAAATGACTCCAAATTTGGCCCAAAATCTCTCCAAAAAAACTTTCAACTTCTCCAAAATGACACAACAGTGTCAAATATGGCTTAAACATGATCCAAACTGGCTCTTAATTTGACCAAAATCACTTGAAACTTGTCAATCTGTCAGAAACGAGTCAAGAAATGTCAAAGTAATGACAAAGTCATTACAAATCGTCTCTAAACTTGTCCAAAATGACAACAATTTGTCCAAAATTGTCTCAAAAAGTGTCCAATATGACTCAAACTTTGTCCAGAATGTCTTCAAATTGGTCCAAAAAAAATCAGAATGTTTGCAAAATGATGAAAAGCTGCCAAATATGGCTTAAACCCTAAATTAATCAATTAGATTATATTCTTTGATTTGGAGGCAAAACTATGTAGAAATAAATCCAAATACTCAAAACTTGTCCAAACGGACTCAAAATGTGTCTAAAATGCCCGTAAATCATGTCAAAGGACACGAACATGGTTCAGTCACTGTCACTGCAACATGACGTCCTGTATGGAAACAGAGAGAACTCAGACATGTCTGCTGTCACTACGGCACAGTTAGGATGATGGAAATCAGAAAAAAGGACAAACGGACGTGGAATCTCTTTATTTGTTTATCATCAACTAGTTGATCAAGGATTTTCATTAGTTCACTAACTTGACAGTAAATTAATGATTCAAATCTAAAAACCACAAATCTCTAAACTGCCTTTAGTTTAAAAAAAAGAAAATTAAAAGTACAAAATACGGCATTAGCAAAAGAAAATAAGAAAAAAAAAAACACTGATTAAAATACAGTAAAATTGTGTAATGTTATGGTCACACATTGTAAAGTAACAATTTCACATTTTTTTTTATAGTTTTGGACATTTTTTTTCTTTTACAGTCGACATGTAAATGAATACAGTTTTTTTTTCCTGAGATTTTATTTATTATTATCTGTAATTTAACACAGCTGGAGGGATCTGCTGAAATAACAGTAAATTGTTGAAAAAGACAAAAACATTTTGTTACACAAAGCTTCATGGTTGATTATTTGTGGTCTCAGTCACACACTGAATGCATCTAAAAGCTGATTTCTTGATAATACAACATCACACTTGATCCCTGTGCTGGTTGTTTTCACATTAATTTCTCTGCCATGTCCTGCAGAACTTGAATAATTTTTCTCACTAGTGACAGTTGTGGACATGCATTCTCCATTGAATCAAGAAGCTGATTGATGAAAGCCAGTTCTTTATCCTCTGGCGAACTGGTGGGCGGAGCAGGTTTCATCTTATCTTCTATGGCAGCTATGGCCTCGTCAATGGCGTCGTTGCTGTAATGATCTCCTTTATTTTTGTTCACCAGGTCAGTGATCTTCTTCAGGAGTTCGACAACCTGACCGTCATCCTGGTTGTCATCCTTGTTGACGAGGACGTGGTACGGTATGTTGTCCTCGTGGATGAACTTAGCATTGCCTCTGATGAATTCCTCAACGTCATGCATATCTCCGTGGGTGAATAGGAAGACAGTGTGGTGCAACACGTCTTTAAAGGCATTCTTGAAGGCCTCCAGCATCTTTAGATCTCCTCGTGAGAAAGATTTTGGCTTTAGCACATACAGAATAACGTGAGGACCCGGACGGAGCATGCGAAAGCTGGTCAGCAACTCCCTCATCACCTCGCGGTCAGATTTTCGGGTGTGCGTCAGACCTGGAGTGTCGACAACAACCAGATCTTTTCCGTCACGCTTTCCAATGGCCTTCTTGCATTTTCCCGTAATGGATTCAGAGGACAAACCAGTCTTGAATTTGTTTTCCCCGAGGATGGTGTTCCCTGAAGCACTCTTCCCAACTCCGGTCTTTCCCCAGAGCAGAATCCTCAGCTCATCTGTTGGAAAAATTCACACACAGAATGGATATTAATAAAGACAACGTTGTTCAGACCTGTCATCATCGTATGTCGACTCAAACCAGCACAGCCTGATCTCAGACACATACTTCCTGTTTCCTGAAAAGTAAAACTGGCAGCGTCACACCATGTTTGGATTTGTTGAAGCTATCATGTATAATTTTGTAACGTCTCAGCTTTAATTCTTACACTAGTCTGTAATATTTAAGGTTTTTAATATAAAAATGCCAGTTGGTCGCTTGGTGTGTTCCAGACCTGACACTAAGATCAGTAACAAGAGTTTAAAAGTGATCAGCAGAAACCCAACCCTGAGTTGTTGTGACTTTGTTTTCGAAAGGAGAACCATCCAAAGAACACAACACAAGAGGTTCTACACAAGATGTTCCACTGAGATTTCAAATTACCATCCTGGTTGATTTCTGCTTAACGTTATGCATCATACAAGTCTCTATCATGGTGCTCCTTTACTCACTCGCTGTATAAGATTACAGTCACAGCTACAGTTACTTTTTATAGTATGCGTCTAAGCTCCTATCTCGCTCATTATGAGGGTTATACACAGTCATCCTCAAATGTATTCAGACCCTTCCATTAGAGAAAAGGCAAATTCCACAATTGTCACTCAAATAACTAGAAACTGAAAAAAATAATAATAAATAATTTAGTGAAATAAGACATTGCTTTTGAATTGTGGTTCAAAAGAATAATTTATAAAAACAAAAACAAAACTGTCCAGGACAAATTAGAGCACTTTGCTGAATAGCAGTGGGCCGATTTCAAAAATATAAAAATACTGTATCAGTCTCGACTATCTATCTTCTATTGTTTAATATGATAGTACTTGCAGATTTTTTATATTAGTCTTTACATCAAGGACAAAATTATGATATCTGAACCATGATGGCGGGACCCTGTAGGACTGATATTTTTCTAAATATATGCTTAGTGCCAAGTGGAAATTTATCACATTATTTTATCAACTGAAGTGTGAATACATTCAATGGAAATTCTAAACATTTTTTCTCGCCAACAATTGATCACATTGACAAGCAACTCGCTGGAAACATCAAGTCATGAAGTATGAAGTTTTTTTGAACAGTAAACTGTTACTTTATGGATTTGACCTGAACTGTACAATGAGAAGGTTCACAGAAGTGCAAATCTCCATTATCCTTCCATTTATTTACACTTGTTTGTGACAAACATTACAGCCACTTCATGTGAATGCACATTTTAATTCATCTTATTGTACATAAGTCATCTAAAATCTGCTTGTCTGTGTCATATTCTTCTATATGCTGATGATACTGTCTTCTTTCTGTCTGATAAAAGAAGCCAAATTCTGGTTGCAGATTTCTTCTTCAAATAAAACCTGATTGTTTCTTTGACTGTATTCTTTAAAAAAAAAAAATCTCTTTGCAACTGAATGTAAACTAGTTAAAACATCTGGGTTCAAATTTCTTTCATTAATACAAAAGTAGTTATCTGGGAGGTAAATGATGGTGTTTCTCGAGTAAGAATTAAACATTAAGAAGTAGATGAAAAAAGATGACATTTCGCTCTCTAATCCACTGAAATATAATCCACCTCCTGCTTTTCTGTACAATACATCTAGAAAACACAAAGCACATCAAATTAAATTGTTGAGAATAATTTAGAAAAACATGCCACTGTTTCATAAAATGGCCAATCTGCAGACTTTAATGCATTTTGCTTTATTGAATTTAAAAGGCAAAACACAATTGCTACCAATTGCTACCTGTGTCCTGATTTTTATTTATTTAATTCTAATTCATTATATTTTTAGGAAAAAGGTAAGCTATCACTTGATAATTAAAACCAACAAGTTAACATCAAGTATGAGTTAGGTCTGATCATACAAACTGCATTGTGATATTTGCAACACAGGAATGACAAACAAGCCAAAGAAATTGTTATGTCATAAAATGCAACACAAACTAATATATAAGGAATAGAAGTACTGACATGCTGCAAATTGTGAATGTGTAATACAACAACTAAGGCAAAAAAAAAAAAAACAACAATGTGTAAAATTGTAGGTTAAATGAGAGTTTTATATTAAACAGCAATGAGACATGAAAACAGTAAGAAGAGAACAAACTGATTCTTATAGATTAAATGCACTTACTAGCATTGCTGGCCATGTTTATGTCTGTAGAATCAGCTGATGTCTCCTCAGAGTTGATGATTTGCAGCTGAACAGTTCAGTATCACTTCATTTTTATATTATAAAGTCTCTGCAGTTCCCTCCCCTTAAAGCCAGTTTGAGAAAGAGCCAACCAATCACAGATCAGAAACCAAAATGCAGCTGCAAGCAGCAAATCAGAGGCCCAAAGGGGAATTCATGGTGGTTTCACCTCCAGTTTACTGCACATTTTAACTGGACTGATCTCATGCTGAAGCCCTTTTTACTGTGGATTTGTAGTTTTAGATTTCATTGTTTCCATACCTGTAACTATTCACTTATTCAGAGAACACTTCATCATATAAGTCATCTCATGGCACCTCACAAAGTAAGGTCAAGAAGTTGCAGTATTACATTATAGAGTAAAACTCCACTTTATTAAAGGAATCCAATGGTACCTCATTTGTAAAAAACAGAAATACGGTTCAAGAGTTACAGCATGTGACTAAATGCAGCTTTGACCCATTGGTGGCGCTACAGAGCTGGAGATGCAGACACCAAAATTCAGCGAGCTCTACTTCTGCCAGCACTCCACGTTTTCACCAATTTGCATAAAAATCGGTCTGTTAGTTTTTTGTATAATCGTGCTCACAGACTTAAGCTTGCAAACCCAAATACACTAAACTTGTATTTTTTTTGCCGCCAGAATCAGAATCACTTTTGTTGCCAAGCAGGTTTTCACATACGAAGCATTTGACTTCATGTTTTCAAAGGATTCTAAGATTTAAAAAGGCAGCTATTATAAGCCAATTAAACAGGAAGTGTAGCAACTCCAATGAATTAAAGTAATAAAAAGTAGTCGAAATATTTACAGTGTGCAGGAATGTACAGCTTTGTCGGTTAATATCCAGGTTTTTCATGTTTTTGTAGGTTCCAATCTAGATAGTTTACATTATGGTGGGTTAATATCCAGGTTTTAGATGTTTTGCCGCATGGACATCCAGGTTTTTAACATTGAAGTGTGTTGATGTCCAGGCTTATATATTGTGGTTCATGAAAATCCGGATTTATTACATTTAAGTATGTAAATAAATTTTTTTTTTTTTACTTTTTGGTACATGGATATCCAGATTTTGAACATTATGGTCAAATAATGTCCATGTTTTTGCATTTCATTTCATTAATACCCAGGTTCTTCACAATTTGCTGGGCTATGATCCAGGTTTTTCCACGTTTTTATACATCTATTTACAGGTGTTGTTGTTTTTTTACATTTAGGCATGGTTGTATCCAAGTTCTTGACATTTTTGACATTCAGTGTAAACAATTTTTACATTTAGTTGAGTTAATACCCAGGTTTTTGACATTTTGGTGCATGAATATCCACATATTTTACATTTTTTTGTGTTAGTATTCAGGTTGAAGACATTTTGCTGAACAAATGTTGATGTTTTTGCATTTCAGTGCATTAAGACCAAGGTTCTTTACATTTTGCTGGGCTATGATTCAGGTTTTTAACATATTTATGCATCTATATCTAGATTTTTTACAATAAGATATGTGGATATCCAGGTTTTTGATGTTTTGGTCCATTAATATCCAGTTGTTGTTTTTTTACATGTAGATGTGGTAACATCAAGGTTTTAGACATGCTGATGCATGAATTTCCAGATTTTTTACATTTTCACACATGAATATCCAGATTTTGTTTGGTGGGTTAATATCCAGGTTTTTGACATTTTGTTGAGTTAATACTCAGGTGATACATGTTTTGGTGCATTGATCATTGGCTTAAAGGAATACAAACATGCTAGAGCATTTGTTTCCCCTATAGCAGAATAATAATGAGGTGCAGTCAGACTGTTCTTCACAGCACTATCCAAGACTAGGAAAGACTACTGGAAGCTTGCAGGTGGAGGTGGTATTGGACCATTCCACAAAAAAATTGACCTTTTGAAGTCCTGGAAAACCCCCAAAGGAAGTTGCCCAGGAAGATCCTTACTAGATGCAGAACCACCTCAGTTGGATCCTTTGGACGTGAAGCAGCAGCGACTCTCTGGATGTCCGAGCTCCTGAACCAGACGCCCTGCAGAGGAAACTCATCAGCAAGATGCTCGATAAGATGATTTCATGGGTCTGACTGGGAGGAATGAAAGTAACATTTAGATTTTATTTCAAAAGAAAAACTAATTAAACATGTATGGATTAATTATGGAGCGTGTCCTTTGTTGGCTTTACAGACTCGGTTAGGGGTTAGGGGGCCATTGGAGAATGACTCACTTTTGGAGCCTCAAGTGGGCATTTAAGGAACAGCAGTTTCTGACACTTCTTTTTTCAGTCTCATACTTCTTTTCCACCAAAAAGTGTGTGTGTTATTGCACAGAGATGTAGTTGTTACACATTGCTGAGTGTTAACTGAAGAAGCGAGGTGAGAAATTAGTTAACTGTTTGCATTGAAACATAATGAGTTCAGTCTATTGGCTCAGAGAGTCGGAACCTCTGAGTGAGGAGTTCTACAGTCTGATGGCCACCGGCTGGAGCGACTGCCTGTGTCGCTCTGTGGTGCATCTTAGTTGGATGAGTCTGAATGAGCTCCTGTGGCTGACCAGCATGTTGTAGAGTGAGCGGGAGACATTGTCCAAGATGACATGCAGCGTAGAGCAGGCGACTGTTGAAACTACTTTGTTCTCCTTTATATCCAGCTTAATGTTTAGCTGATAAATCTGAGGCTTCATGGGAGGAAAGAAGAACAAATCAAGTTCTGAATTCTGCATATACATAAATACAGTTGAAACCAGAAGTTTGCATACACTGCACAAAAAGGCATAAAACCCTTTTTTTTTCTTCTCACTAACTGACATTAAATGTGACTAAACTTTTCCTGTTTTAGATCAGTTAGGATGACCAACATTATTTCTATTTGAACAAGTCTGGTTCATCCTTGGGTACAATTTCCAGACGCCTGAAGGTTCCACGTTCATCTGTTCAAACAGTTATATCAAATATAACCACCATGGGAATGTCCAGCCATCATAGGCTCAGGAAGGAGACGGGTTCTGTGTCCCAGAGATGAAGTGTTTTGGTGTGAAATGTGTGAATCAACCCCAGAACAAAAGCTAAAGACCTTGTGAAGATGCTGCTGAAGCTGGTCAGAGAGTCATTATCCACAGTGAAACCAGTCCTGTACCAACATGGACTGAAAGGCTACTCAGAGAGGAAGAAGACATTACTCCAACAGAAACATTAAAAAAGCCAGATTACAGTTTATAAATGCACACAGGGACAAAGAGCTTCATTTCTGGAGACATGTCCTGTGGTCTGATGAAACTAAAACTGAACTGTTTGGCCTTAATGACCATCGTTACATTTGGAATAGAAAGGATGAAGCTTGAAGCCTGAGAACACCATCCCAACTGTGAAGCACAGGGGTGGCAGCATCATGTTGTGGGTGTTTTGCTGCAGGAGGGACTGGTGCACTTCACAGAATAGATGGACTCATGAGGAAAGAACATTATGTGGAAATATTGAAGCAACATCTCAAGACATCAGCCAGGAAGTTAAAGCTTGGCCACAGATGGGTCTTCAGATGGACAATGACCCTAAACACACCACCAGATTAGTTACAAAGAGGCTTCAAGACAACAAAGTCAGTGTTCTGAAGTGACCATCATAAAGCCCTGATGTCAATCCTGGAGGACATTAGTGGGCAGAACTGAAAAGGTGACTTACAAACCTGACTCAGTTCCACCAGTTCTGTTGGAGGAATGAACCAGAATTCATCAAACTATTGTGAGAAGCTTGTGGAAGGAAAACATTTGACCCAAGTCATACAGTTTGAAGGCAACGCTACCAAATACTGAGGAAACGTCTGTAAACTTCTGACTTTGAAGAAAGTAATAAAAAAAATCTCTACAAAATTCTCTCTCTCATTATTCTGGCATTTAGCAAATATAAATATCTTTTCTAATCCTAACTGACCTAAAACAGGAAACGTTTCGTCACAGTTAATGTCGGACAGCGAGAAAAAAAAGAGTTATGTGTCTTTTCATACACTGTATTTATATATTTACATAATTTACTGTAATTTTACAGATGTTCCCTGTTTTGATAAATTACAGATGACATTAATATTTTCATCTTTATTATTTTCAAAATTTAGAGACACTTTAGAAACCTTGCAGAAACCAGTGAGATCCAGCAGGTCCAGTAAAGGGTTTAGGGATGTGGGTCTGGATCTCGAGCTGGTTCTACAGTGGTTTGATGATAAAGTGGTTGATGGTGTCTAATGCTGGAGTGTTACTTAAAGGAAACACCTTTTTTCTCTTCTTTATATCCCCTTTGTTGTTCTACAGATAAATCTGAGGATTCATGGGAGGAAAGAAGAATAAACTGAGTCCTGAATTCTGTTTTCAGTTTTTCTCAAATCTGTGATTTCTACATTTTATATTATTTTTGCTGAAGCTGATAACAACTCGTTTAACAATTTCAAAGCATTTTCATTGAACTGTGGCACAAAGGACAATAAAATGGCATTGTTCATTTACAAGCTCCCATTAAGTCCATCGTGATTTCTTCAGAAACACTTTGACAAACTCTGTTTCTGAGGAACCGCTCAGTTGCTGCCAAAATATTTGAATTAATAAGTAACTGTGATTAACTCTCCTGAACACTTCTGCTGAAAGGTTTGGCAACTTTTGCAGCCGGACAGTTGACCTTTTAATTCTTAAATTAAAAAAAATAACTTAACCAAAAAGTAGATTTGTTTTCCCAGTTTGTCACATGACAGAAAACTATTCACCGGGTTTATAAAAGGAAATTTCAAAGCTGTGAATGTCGTCATTTGCAGAGCAGAAAATAAACAATAAGGTTTTTGTAACCGCTGCTACAATATTTGTTTTATCGACACCCTGCTATCACAGCTGATAAGACTCTTATATAACAGGACTGACTTCATTCTCCGGTTCCTTAGAACAACTTCATAATGTCTGATTGTGTTTCCTCAGAAGACAGATAAGAAACTGTGTCTCAAGGATTTTGAAGCCAGTTTTAATTTCTGATGTCATTTACAGATTATTATCGTTCTAGGACATGCTTGATAATGTAATAAAAAAAAAAATTAAACATCCAGTGAAGATCTGGTAGTAAATATGCCTTTTTCATGGTGGAATATTGTAAAGTTCACAAACTGTAAAAACTATGAAAATAATAGCAAATGTGTGTAAATACACATTGTGAAAAAAAACGAATTACTATTTCTTAAAATACAGGTTCTGATGGGGACATTATTTACAGTTTTGGCCTGTTTTTAAAATGAAAAGTTAACAAATTATCGAGCGTTTTATGGTCCTTAATATAAGTTTTCTTTTCACATCAATGTGGCTGTTAAATTATGTTTTATTTTTTAAACAGTATTTCAATTAGAAAAAATATATAAAATGTATTAAATACATTGCCAGAATAATTTGTAAAATTTAAAATGGTTAGCTAATAGACAACTAGTTGGAATAGTCAGTTAAATGTATGTTAAAAAGACAATTAAGCCAAGAGTAAGTTTAGCTAAAGCGATGGTGAAGTGATGACATGTAGGTGCCTGATCTGTTGGTAAAATATCTGCGACTCATTAGCAAGAAGGAAACAGGTCAGCTGAGCCCTGAAACACTGCTAGAAACTAAACAGACACACAAAGAACATAAAACACCTGGTTGGTCAATACAACCTAAATGTGACGCAAAACAACCGCAAAAAGATGTAAAAAAAACCTTAATTCAACACAACATGACCACAAAACGGTCACAGAACAACCAAAATGTGATGCGAGATAAGCAGAAAAATGCAAAATTACCAGAAAAAGATCCAAAACTAACCAAGTGTGACATACAACAATCACAAAAAGATGCAAGATGACTAAAATGTGACACAAAACAATCACTAATTAATATAAAACAGGCATGATGTGACAGATAATAATCTCAAATCTCATCCACACAGCAGCACTTTTCCGTGTTGGCTGATAAACGGAGGCTAAGATGAAGAGAAGTTCTGCCCTCTGGTGGCTGCAGCAGGAATCACACCTTAATCTCTCATATGTGACGAAATGCTTGTTCACTTTTCAGCTCTTTCCTTCATCCAAAGCAGCAGATTTAGCCGTTAAAGCTGGAGACTGAAGGAAAATGAAGATTCTGGAGAAATTTCTGCCATTCCAGATGTTTCTGTGTGATAAACCTGCGGCAGCACGATGGAGACACCACCCATCCATCATCTATACACCTATACACATCTATACACTAATCCTCACTAGGGTCATGGGGGGCTGGAGTCTATCCCAGCTGACTCAGGGTGAAGGCAGGGGACACCCTGGACAGGTCACCAGTCTATCACAGGGCTACACTTAGAGACAGACAACCAAGCACACTCACATTCACACCTACGGACAATTTAGAATCACCAATTAACCTCATCATGTTTTTGGACTGTGTGGGAGGAAGCTGGAGAACCTGGAGAGAACCCACGCTGCACGGGGAGAACATACTGCATTTGTGGTCTGTCCTTTGTCCTTGTTGAAGTGTCTCTTTGTGCAGTGCTGCTCTGCTCCCAGAGCTCCTGCAACACATGCAACGTTCCCTGGAAGTCTTGTTCTGTAAACATGAGTTGAATCTCCTAAACTGAATCCAAACGGAGACCCTTCAGCTGGAAATTCCTTTTGGGGAAGAAGAAGAAGTCGCAGATCTTGAGAGTAGGAGGGTGGACAGTGATGTTTGTGTTATTGTCACAGCGCTGTAACACATTAGAGCACAAACGTGGCACCAGACCACAGTTCAGGTGGGTTGAATGTTCTCCCTCAGACTCCTGTTAACAGTCTGAAGAATACAGACAAAACTTGTCCAAAATGACAAAAACTTCTTCAAGAAAGACTTGTGACGTGTTCGAAAAGAGTCAAACCTTTCCCCAAATAACAAAAAAACGTCATAAAATACTCAAAACTGTCCACGGTGGGTTAAA
Source organism: Stegastes partitus (assembly GCF_000690725.1). Taxonomy (NCBI): domain Eukaryota; kingdom Metazoa; phylum Chordata; class Actinopteri; family Pomacentridae; genus Stegastes; species Stegastes partitus. Next base: position 13,122 of record NW_007579342.1, on the reverse strand, counting down.
ATGCGACAGAAACTGTAGAACTTGGCGTTGACAAGCAAAGGGGGACTAAGTTAGGATGTTTTCACGATGAATGATTTTCTCATTTTGTGGACACTTTACATCTCTTGCGGTCATTATGCATATCTATATGATGCACTTTATCTGGTTTTGCTTATTTTGCATCTTAATTGTTCTGTTCTGTGCCTGTTTCTTCTTCTTTTTCTTTTGCACATCTCTGTGCTTGTTTTTGCCTCATGTTAGTTTCTTTGTGAACTTTTTCAGTCTCTTGTGGTCATTTTTTTGATTAGACGTCAGCATTGATACCAAGGGTTCACAGCAAAGTTGTTTGAAACATTTTCTCTTGTTTGAACAATGATGTGTTTTCTGCTTGCATGTGGAAAGTCTGCTATGAATAAAGTTTAACTGTTGGGTTGAGGATTATTCTGCATGTATGAACAGCTGCTAAACAAATGAATCTCAGCTGCTGGTTGGTCGATCAGCTCACCTGATGTCACCTGAAGGGTCTCTGCTGCCACCTGCTGCCTGCTGACTGACATCACACTGCATTAGGATCCTACAATAACATCTATGGCTACCTGAATAAATAAAATATGGTAACGATGCCAAAATGTTGTTAACGTAAATCGACCAGATTTAAAATTTGAGGGGAAAAAAAGTGTGTTTGTGGTAAAAAAAACAAATGTTCAAACACATTTAAACTGTATTAAACAGAAGCAGTTGAATGTTCTGGTGTTCTGCAGCAGCATCATGAGGCCGTCGACCTCGTGTGGCTCACCTGTGGGCTCTCACCTGGCTGCTTCATTTGGTTGTTTTGTGTCTTTATGTGGTTGTTTTCTGTCTCTTTTTGGTCACGTTTTGGTCTTTTTGCACCTTTTTGTTGTCATTTTGCGTCACATTTTTAGCTGTTTTTTGTGTTCTGTGGGTATTTTGGGTGACATTTTGCGTCACATTTGAGTTGTTTCACGTGTTTTTTTTTTTTTGCGTCACACGTTGATAGTTTTGACAGGATCTTCTTAGTAAAACATGCCAATAGAATGTCTTTTTTGTGTCATTTCCAGCCAGAAGAAACTTGTTGGTTAAATAGAAATTCTTATAAAACACTGCTGGAAGCGTTCAGTGCTCTGCTCTGTTCATCATTTATTTCTGACATCAAAGTTCGTCTCCTGCAGCCTCTAAGAGAACATGACTGAAGGAATAAAGTCCATTTGGTTTCTCCATCGTGCTGCTGCAGGTTTATCACACAGAAACATCTGGAACTGCACAAGTTTCTCCAGAATCTTCATTTTCCTTCAGTGTCCAGCTTCTAACGGCTAAATCTGCTGCTTTGGATGAAGGAAAGAGCTGAAAAGTGAACAAACATTTAGTCACAGATGAGAGATGAAGGTGTGATTTCTGCTGCAGCCACCAGAGGGCAGAACTTCACTAAACATGTGCACACAGTGACAACAAACTTCCATCTCAGCCTCCTTTCATCAGCCAACACTGAGAAGTGCTGCACATCATGCTGCTGTGTGGATTTGTGATTATTTTCTGTCACATTATGCCTGTTTTACATCATTTAGTGATTGTTTTGCATCACATTTTAGTAGTTTCATATAACTGTTTAATTGTTTTGCGGCGCTATTTGGTCATTTTACATGTTTGTGGTCATTTTACATTATTTTGTGGCTGATTTGCAACATATTTTCACAACTTCACATCATGCTTCTGCTCTTTAATACAGTTTGGAAGGTAAAAAATTGTTAAACATTTATAATAAAATTGTGTTTAGTATTTGTGTGTTGGGTATAATTGTACCTTCTGAACCTTAATCTTTAAAATTTTCAGGTAAATTTATGATGTTGATGTGACTAATGTGCAGTTTGTGTTTCTTTAAATTAGCAGTACAGGTGATCTGTCCAGGTGTATCCTAATTTACCCTCAGTGGGATGGAATAGGCTCCGCCCCCTCTTGATCCTGCAGAGGGCAACGGTAGGTAGAGGATGGATGGATGAGTTAACAGCCAGCTGCACTCCAACTTCTTTTGTGAAGCACTTTTTTGTGGTTCAATTCAACGTGTTTTGTAGATGATAGACGGCTAGAGACAAAGAACTAGAAACAAAAATGAAAATGTGAGAATAAAACAAACATCGGGCTGCTTCGACTTGTGGAATGAATTTAGTAACAGGACAGGCATTGAATTATTATAAAAATACAGTTTACATATGATTCATCAGTTTACAGAAGCATCATGGAAACTTTATTAAAAAGATGATTTAACAAGAAAAATGGACGTTTAATTCTGTTACAGAATTAGCTGAAGTTTTAAAAGGTGTCGGAAAATAAAAACTAGATATTTTTGCTCAACTGGAAATGAACAAAAAATGTACAGAAAGTTAAGGAGGAAATATTCAAATAAATTCTTGATTTTTTTTAGTGAAATTACAATGGTCAGAACACCAACTGATTACAAATGCTTCTGACAGCATAATAAGCTGCATTGTAGTTAGGATGCTACATATAGCAGCACCTTATTGCCTTTTAGTTGTGTAGAGTGTTTTTCTGGCAGCTTTTGATGCTTAGACGCAGCACTTTGTTGGCTTTTACGGCCATAAATGTGCAGCATCAGGACAGATTTTAATGTTGTAAAAAAACGTCATTGTAATTAGAATGTGGAAAGAAGGCATAAAAAGTGGCCATTAGATCGACATGATAATCAGTGTTTTCATGGCATAGAAAGTGGTTAGACACTGTATAAAGTGAAGCCTCTTTAAACTTTTAATGGTGTAAAAATTATAATGAGTGTAACGATTAGAGCGGCGCCTTTCTTTGCTTTTTCACTTCCAGTGCTGAAATAAGTAGCACTTTTTGGCACAATAACTATTTTTTTCTTGGCTTTTGAGGATGTAAGGATGTGAAGACCGCTTTTTGCAGTATAAAAATGGGCATTGTAGTTAGATTGTCATAAAAAGTGACATCAAAAGTAGTTTTATGCAAGCTTTCAATTACTTAAGAAGCTGCATTATGCCAGATTTTGACACCTTAAAAAGCTGTGCTGTCAAAAGTGCCGCTTTTTTAAATTTTTACATCATTTCAACAAGTGCCATCAATTTTCAAAAATCGAAAAAAAAAAAAAAGAGTGACTTTTAAGAACATTAGTAAAAGCAGAGTTAAAATTAACCACTTTTCCGCATATTGACAGCATTAAAAAAACGATGTTGTTATCAGAATGCTGCACAAAGAAAGAGCTTCTTAGACTTTGACAGCTTCAAAAGCAGCGATGTGATTTTGGAGCAGCGGTGAATTGTGGCACTGCGGGCCTCCCGTACCGTCCGGAGCTCCAGCGGCTCAGCGGCAGAAGCAGACAGAAGGAGGCGGAATGAGGCATTCAGGGAGCGGAGGGAAAAGACGGAGCACCGCGGACCAACCGAGGGTCCAGGAAAGTACCAAAGTCCGAAATATTCTCTGTTAATTCTCGTGTTCGCTCTGGGTTTGGATTAAACTGTACCTCGGAGCTCCCGGAGGCTCATTTGAACGGATGGAAACGGGAATTTTCTGGAATATCCACACACGGAATAACGTTACTTTTCCTCCGACAAGCTGCCGCCGTGTTCCGTTAAACCTGAGAGGAGGAAAAGTTTCTGACCAACTTCACGGTAGAAGGTGAGTCCTGATTAAAATGCATTCTTCTTTTGACGCCTGTGAATGTGTGAGAACGGACTTTGTGAACACATGAAGTAACTTCGGTACAAAGGTCGACGGTGTCGGAGCTCCGCGGTGTGTTTACATACCAGAGTCCGGCCGCGAAATGCCACTTTCTCCGCTGCGGGACGAGCTGCACGCTGAACTCCTTTTACAGTCTGTTTGATTTGAAATAATTCATCCAAAATGATCTCATCACTGCAACAATTTGAACTTTTCTTAATCTTTAGAAAGCAGTCTTTAATTCGGCGTACTTGTACAACCACCAAGAGCACTTTAATTCAGTGAAATTTATATGTGGATCACAGTGGTCGCCATGTTATTTCGCCCAATGAGCTGATTTAATCCAGATAATTCATGTTTGTTAGCGGAAAGTGAAACAGAAAGTATTCCCGAATTAAAGAGTAACTCAGATTCATTTAGAAAAGCTTGGAATCATCTCTTACACATTTGTTTTGTGTGGTTGATGTGCATGTATATTTAAAATTGACATTTTTTAAACGGAGTCTGGCACGAGAAAATCTTTACACCAAAGAAAAGGGCGTATATTGAATCAGATCAGACTTTTGGTAATCAGACACCCAGAAATGACCGGCCGTCCTGTTTTATTTTTCTTCTGTGTTTTTGGCCATTTGTTGTGATTCAGTGCTTCATTTGTGTGTTATTTTACTTATTTTATGCGTTTTTTGGGTCATTTTTTGTGTTTGTAGAGAACTTATATATTGTTAACTACAGTTTTATTGAGTTTTGTGTCTCGTTTGAAGGGTTTTTGGGACAGTTTTCTGTATTTTTGTAGCTAATTTGCATGATTTGTTTGTGTTATTGTGTTTTTTGGGTGTTTCTTGGTCTTTCTGTGTATTTTTCTAGTCAGTTTTTTTTGGTTTTGAGGAACATTTTGTGTATTTTTGTGGTATTTTCTCTTCCTGTATTTTTTTAGTCCACGTCTATATTTTTTTTTAGTTTGGACTTGTTTTGGGTGTATCTTGGGCTTCTTGTGTACATTTTTGTAGCGAATTATTTATGCTTTTTGTGGTATTTTTGTGTGCTTATGTGGTGAATTCGTATGTTTTTTTTTTTTTTTTGAATTTTTTTTGGTATATCTGTAGTTCTTTTTTGTTTTTTCGGGCTCATTTTTTGTGGATGTTTTTGGCGCATCTCATTGTTATTGTGTAGTTTTTTAGTGAATTAGTGTGTTGTTGAGGTCAGTTTTGTTGTTCATGTGGTTGTGTTGGGTGTACCTTGGTCTTTCTGTGTATTTTTGTGGTTAATTTGTATGTTTTTTTGGTCGTTTTGTGCATTTTAGTGGTTAATTGTTGTGTTGTTGTGGTCTTTTTTGTTGTTTATGTGGTTTGCTTGGTGCAGCTTAGTCTTTTTTTGTATTTCTGTGGCTAATTGATGTGGTTTTTTTGGGTTATTTTGTGTATTTTCTTAGTTTGTATGTCGTTTAAGTCGTTTTTTGTGGTTCATTTTGATGGTTTTTGATCATTTTGGCTTTTTATTTTAGGTAGTTATTGCGTTGTTGCAGTCATTTTTGTTGTTTATGTGGTTTTGTTTGGTGCATCTTTGTCTTTTTTGTGTATTTTCTTTAGTTTTTTTGTTGTTTAAGTCATTTTTGTGGTTCATTTTGATGTTTTTCTAGTTAATTACTGTGTCGTTGGGGTCATTTTTGTTAATTTTGCCTGTACTGGGTGTATCTTAGTGTTTTTGTGTAGTTTAGTTGTTAATTCATATGTTCTTTTTGTGTAATTTCCTGGTTAGTTACTGTGCTGTCTGTGTCATTTTGGTCGTTAATGTGGTTTTGTTTGGTGTGTTTTGGTCTTTCTGTGTAATATTGTAGTTAATGTGTATGTTTTTGGTCCTTTTGTAAAACTGTGAGCTAAAATGCGAAAGTACTTGTGGCAGACTTACTTAACTTGAGAGTAATAAATGTCAGGGATTGTTGTTTGTGGGTAATAAACTGATTTATTCGTCTCCACTGTGAAGCTCCGAGTCTCTGCAGTGTCACTCTGAGATTTATGTTCATTGTTCGTCTCGTCATGAAAGCAGCGAGAATAAAAAAACGCCGGAGGGTGGAGAGAGGAGGACGTGATGGCTGGAAATGGGACTGACAGCTCTGCCTTACTGCTGGTTATGTAATGAACAACCAGGAAAAGAGGAGCAGGACTGAGCCCAGTGTTTATATGGAAACAGAGTTTTCCTGCAGAGACGCTGAAGTCTGCAGGAAAACTGGAGCAGAGACGAAGCTCTGAGCTGCTGATCGCTGAGCTGGAAGAGTTTAAGTATCTCGGAGTGATTTATCAGAGAGCCTGAGGGCAGTAGAGCGCCTCCATCAGGTGATCTCTGCTGCAAAAACCTCCAGTTTGCTGTAAAACAAAGCACAGGTTTATGGAAAGTACAACGTGCCATAATTCACCTCCGTTTGTACTTATGTAAAATCACTTTTTATCCATTTCAGATCTGGAAAAGAGCTGCTTTTTACACTGTGAAAAGCTGAAAAAGTGCAGCTTTATGTGATGCTTTTAAATTTTGTTCAAGCGTTACACTTGCAATGCTGCTTTTTGCAACATGAAAAGCTGTTAATGTGGCACGTTTTACGGCGTCAAAATAAAACAAAACGTTAAAAAGCAGCACTGTTTATGGTGCTCTGATTTCAACGCAGTTTTTTTATGCTGTCAAAACCTGGAATGATGGTGTGGTGTCAAAAACAGAAAACGCAAGTAACCAAATTAAAAGCTGAAAAAGTGCAGCTCTCTGTGATGCTTTATTTACAGCATCAAAAACGATATTGACCCTTTTCTGGTGTTTAAATCAACAGTGCCGTAGTTCACCTCTGTTTGTGCAAATCAAAACACGACTTTTCATCCAATGAAATGCTGAAATCGTGCAGCTTCTTTGCAATGCTTTTATAACAAGACTGATTTTTGCAACAGGAAAAGCAACTAAAATGCCACTTTTTTATGTCTGCTATGTTTCTATGACTGCTGTTCAATGCTTTACTATAAAAAAAAACACTGTTTTTGTACTGCACTTTAGTTGACCCTTTCTGGCTTCAAAATCCAAAAACAGGCTTCACAGTGCTCCAACTTAAATGCTAAACGAGCTAAGAAGGTCATGCTTTTTGTTCCAGCTTTTGCCAACTTGAAAAGCGTTTTGATTTGAGTCACAAATTATGGCACTTTTAGCCTTCCATACCGGACGTCTCGTCAGTGTTGACTCAGCAGAGATTCTCTGAACTGTAATTAAAGTGTCGCCCAGCAAACTCAAACTCTCCGTCACGCTGCGGTTTCACAGCTCTGATCTCACCTGTGACAGGTGAGCGTGTCACATGAAGGACAGCATAAAGCACGCTGACGTTTAGGTGGATTCACTGCATGTTTCAGGGCTGCAAATACCAACTTTCTCAGCTGTTTTCTCCATTTACCAGTTAGTGACGTATCAGATAACACTGAGGAGTGCCGGCTGTAGTTTCCCAACACTCGAAACCCTTTAGTTTGCAATCAGATCTGACAAATAAAAGCATCAAACCGTCTCATTTGTGAGGCTTTAGCCAGCAAATGTTTGAAATTTTGCTTGAAAAAATATCTTAGCAGTTGCAGTTGATGCAGGTTTAATAAGTGGATAAACTGATCAGCTGCTAACAGAAGAACTGACGTGCATTTGCTGTAAAAAAAAAATAAAAATAAAATAAAAATCGTGGTGTCAGAATTTAGAATAACATAAACACCAATGCAAGCTTTGTTTCATTAAAGAGAACATTTTAGCATTTTTGCTTCAGAGTTGATTATTTTACTGTTGGTCAATAATGAGGTATTTATACAGAAGATTTTAAGCTACAGACATTGAGCTCAAGTGCTTTTAAAATCCTAGAAAAAATAAAGTACAGTTTCACCACACTATGATAAAAATTAAGGCTCAGACCCTTAGAGTGGTATTAATTATGGATTTGAACCTGGCAGACTTATGTTACAAAAATATTTGCTAAAACACATGAAACCCAAGGATTATCTGGATATTATAGAGTTAATGTATTATATCTTGAAGGTAAATGGAAAAATGTTGATTCTTGGATCCGACCTGGAATCGGTCAGCCCTCCCCAAGACACCCATGAATCCTCTGAAGGAGTTACAAGCCTCAGAGACGGGAGCCGATGTTGTATCTGCTGGCTGGGAGAGTGACAAAAACAAAGACACTGTTAGAAAAAAAGCTCCTTTTAAATCTGGACTAGACTTAACCAGAAGGCACCTGAAGGAAGAAAACACCAAACACCATCCTCACTGTGAAGCATGGAGGTGGCAGCATCATGATGTGAGGCATGGAGGTGGCAACATCATGATGTGAGGATGCTTCTCAGCAGCAGACCCTGGAAGGCTTCTCAAGGTAGAGGGTAAAATGAATGCAGCAAAGTATAGAGAACTCCTGGAGGACAACCTGATGCAGTCTGTAAGAAAACTGGGAGAAGATTTGTTTTCCAGAAAGACAATGAGCCAAAACAAAAAGCCAAAGCTACACAGGAATGGTTTGAAGACACCAAGGTGAATGTTCTAAGGTGGACGAGTCAGAGCTCAGACCTCAAACCAACTGAGAAGTTTTGTCTGGACTTAAACAGATCTGTTTGCTCATGATGCCTGTGTAACCAGACAGAGCTGTAACAGTTGTACCAAGAACAATGAAGTGTAAATGCAGTGTCCAGATGTTCAAGTGGTTTCAGACCTATCCACAAAGGATCAAAAAAAGAAAAACCAAACTGTTTAATGTTTTGTATGTCTTATTTTCTCTGTACCAAATAGTGGTTTTTGTGTGCCGGTGCATCACTACCACAGTTCCATGCTTGTAGTTTGTATAGAAGTGCGTGTAAGTCTGCAGCTTTGCACTGAAACTGTGACTGCAGTGTCGCTGCCTCGGGCCGGAAGTAGGATCGATTAATCGTGCAACTGTCACATCTGATCTGAGAGCTTCTTCAGGCAGGAGAGCTGCTCTGATTCCACTCTGCTACATGAGCTGATCTGTTTTTCTGCTTTATATTCCCTCTCAGGCGTTCAGCGTGAACCACATCCTCCTCGGCAGCAGCTCTACAAACCTCCCTCCTGACCCTGGAAATCACATCTCCCCTAAAATAAAGACTGAGGAGCAGTTTTACATCTCCGCCGGCTCACAGGAGCTTTTCAGTTTCCTGGCTGTCAGCTGAGCGTCAGAGGGAGGAAGTGGAGAGTCTCACCTGAGGCAGGTATCCAGAGCTCAGCATGAGGCTCTGAGGAGGCGGCAGGTTTCCATTAAAGCCGGTTTGAACTCGAGGAGGATGGGGAAGGAGCAGGACCTGCTGCAGGCGGTGAAGAGCGGAGACCTGCTGTCCACCCAGAAGCTGCTGTCCAAGCTGAAGACCAACCGCAACAGTAAGTCCACTTCGTCCTGCTGCTGGTGTTCTGGTTCAGCTGAAAGAAACATGACGCTGTGTAGCTTCAGAGGTCACACATGTTTAAGTTCACGTCTGTCCAGGTCGTGTTCAGGCTGCTGGAATAAACTAATCCAGGTGTTGTGCAGGTAAACGTCAGAAACACATGCTGCGTGTTCGGATTAGAGACATTCCTCACGGCTCGTTTCACAGTGGATCAAACTGAAATTTAAATTTCGGCGACTTAACTGCTAACGTTAGCTTGTTAAGCTAATGTAGAAGCTGAAACATTTTGTTCTTTTGGTATTTTGTTGAGGCTAACAGAACAGTGGATGTTTTATTGTCTTGACTAACATTGTCTTGTGTAGTTTAATGTCTTGTTTAGCTAAGGTTAGCTGGTTAGGCTAATGTAACAGCTAACAATATGTTGTCACAATGTCCACACACTGAAATACTCCTTTTACTATTGGTTGACCGAGACAGCTGCTAAGGTTAGCTAGTTAGGCTGATGTAGCAGCTAACAAGATATCATCCAAATGTTTACATCTTGAAATGTTTGTGCTACTGTTGGTTAACTGACACAGCTGCTAAGGTTAGCTGGTTAAGATAATGTAGCAGCTAACAATGTGTTATCACAATGTTCACATCCTTCAGCTGGCATAGTGGGTCAAGTTATGTTATTTAGGCTAGTTGTATCTTGTTTAGACTAATTTAGTAGCTGATACCTTGTGCAGTCTCATGTATTGCTATCGTTATCTTGTTTAGGCTAACTTATTGGCTATATAGTATATTGTTTGGGCTAATGTTATCAAATTTAGGCTAGTGTTATCTTGTTTAGGCTAAATAGTGGCTATATAGTATATTGTTTGGGCTAATGGTATCAAGTTTAGGCTATTGTTGTCTTGTTTAGGCTACTTAGTGGCTACATTATCTTGTTGAGACTAGCATAGAGGCTTATGTTCTGTTGCTTAGGTAAATGTCTTGTTTATTGTAGCATAGTGGCTATCATATTGTTTGGACTGACATTATATTGTTTGGGCTAATGTTATTTTGTTTTGGCAAAATAGTGGCTACATTATCTTGTTGAGACTAGCATAGTGGCAGACATAATGTTAGGTTAACGTTATCTTGTTTAGGCTAATAGTATTTTGTTTTGGCTAACAGCGGCTTTCAGTTGAGTTACAGAAATTATGGTTTCACTTTCATTTTCGAGCATAATATTTATAGGAAACTGTGAATTTGTGAACTGTTTTATGAGTTAAAACAATGCATTTCAGGTCAGAACGAAGCTCTCGGGGGCTCCAGGTTCAGTCTGGTGTTAATTTTTTTCTGCGTGTTGCAGTAAAACCTGCAGATCATTTAGCTGCAGACAGAAACCTCAGAGGTGTTGACTCACTTAAACAAGCTTTCTGCTGAGTTTAGTCTCCTGCTGCTGTCACACCCACTGAAAGCGAGTGGATGATGATGCCGGCGGTTCTCCACAGATTGCTGCCTGATGAATATTTAACGCCTTTATGTGGGATGTGAAGGTGTTGATGAAAGTGTGAAGCGGTTCTGACCCAAATATAAGTTCATCCTGACGGTAGTTCGCGTTTGATGTCAGAAGATGACTTGTTTTCAACACTTTGAGCTGACAGACTCGAAAACACACGCCATAAATATGCATGAGGAAACCAGCTAGCTTAGCAACATTAAGGCAAGAAATTTACCCACAATGCAACACTCTGTTTATATCACTCGTTTGTTGTAAATACATAAATGTCAAGCTGTCTCGTGTAATTTAGACTCCTTTTTTACAACTATATTATACCTCTTTACAAAATACAAAACTAGTTCAGAACCTACCTGAACTGTAAAAAAAAAACAAAAAACTTTTTTCAACAGTTTTTGACTTAAATATTTTTTAAACGATTTACTGTTAATTTACAGATTTCCCCTTTTTGTTAAATTACAGAAATGTCATTATTTTGCAGATATTTGCTTTTATTTGAAAGAAAATTGATGGAAATTAAGAATTGAAAAATGGTAAATGAAGTTTCCCTGTTTTGTTAAACTACACATAGTAGCTATTAAAATCACAGGAAAAGTATTAATTTACATTTTGACCCTAAAAATGTCTGTAATTTTATGAATAAATATATATTTTTAAAAAATGTTTGACTGTAACATGTCAATATTTTTACTGTTTAAATCAGCAAAAAATCTCATTGTTTTACTGAAATTTGCTTTAATGTATAATAATATTTTTAAACTGTTACAATAATACAATAATAATAATACAGTACAGAAAAAATATTACTTTACATGTTGACTGTAAAGAAAACATACAGTAAATAATGTCCAATTCAAAAAAAAAAAATTAACAATAGTTTGTTTTTGCAGTGTATTTAGGTACCATACTGTATTTAAATAAGCTTAGAAATATCATTTTTTTAATTGAAATTGAAATAAAGTAAAAAAATAAATTGATATTTAAGCTCATATTTATTATGAAAATACTCAATATAAGACAGATAAATAAATCAGGCAGCTTTTATAATCAATAATCACTTCTGCAGTCTTTGTAATCCAACAATCTGATTTTAGGCTTTGAATGATCTTAAATATGATTTTGACACGTCTTAAAATTGTGTTTAAAATTGCGTCAAGTTTGGTTTTTAAATGTGTTTTGGGGTAAAATGTAAATATCTCCAGCAAAAAAAAGAAATCTTTTTTGAGAAATAAGATGTGATAAAATTCTGTATACTATGATAAATATATCTACATAATACAATAATAGTATATTATCATAAGATCAGATAGTTTCTGGTAACATGACTTTTATTTGTTATGGGTAATTTGAATCCAGCTGAACTCTTGTGCAACAAGGAGTTTTGCAGCTACAACGTGATTTTCAAAGCAAAAGCCTCTCCTTAGTTGATCCCTGGTTTTTTTTTTATTGCGCAAAGTTGCAGAAACAATTTTTTCTCACAGAAAGCCTAAGAAGTAAATGATGAGATTAGTGAGTTTAATTGAACTGAGCTGACTGTAAACAGCAGAGATCCCACAGCGTCAGATAAACATAGATGAACACCACCCACCCCACAGTGATATAAGTCCTGTTAATCCTGGCCCGGCACCATCTGGGAGATCTGGGTGATACCGAAGCACCAGATGTCAAGAGTCTGGGTCACAAATACAAATAAAAATCCCCAAATATGGAAATAATGTTTTGTTCATGGGCTGAAAAGCCTCTCGACAGGTTTGTTTCCAGCCTTGAGCAGCTTCATAGTGTACATTTGTTTAATCTTTTAAAACTCGATTTCACAAAGAAAGAGTCTTTAATCTCAAAGTGAAGCAGATTTATTCAAAGTAATGTCAATAAAATAAAAATAACTACTCACTCTCTTTTAAAAATGGAGATTATCTGAGTGCAGTGAATGTGTCTCAGTGACTGTCGTGTAAAGACACCTGGTGAATCAGTACTTCTGGATAGAACTGCACCATTAAGACAAAAGAACACTCCAAGTAACTCTGTGAAAAGGTTACTGAGAAGTATAGGTCAGGGTATGATACAGGAAAGTTTGACAGTCAACAAACATCTTCTTGAAATGGAGGAGAGAGAAGTGAAAGCTTGTTGGACAGAGCAACAAGCAGAGACTAGTGAGGGAGGCCACCAAGATACCGTGAGAAGCTGTACATACAACTGTTCTGTTCCTGCTCATGTTCTTCACCAGTCCAACATTTTATGGGACAGTGACAAAGACACTGTTGAAAAAAGCTCATATTAAATCTGGACTGGAGTTCATCAGAAGACATGTGGGAGACTCTGAAGTCATCTGGAGGAAGGTTCTTTGGTCTGATGAGACCAAAATGGAGGATTTTGTCAGACTAGATGCTATGTTTGGTGAACGCCAAACACTGCACATCATCACAAACACACCATCTCCAGTGTGAAGCATGGAGGTGGCAGCATCGTGATGTGAAGTATGGAGGTGGCATCATGATGTGAAGCATGGAGGTGGCAGCATCATGATGTGAAGTATGGAGGTGGCAGCATCATGATGTGAAG